>NW_017972931.1:976-2300 GCF_001876935.1 Asparagus officinalis | reverse complement strand
AACCAAGAAATCCAAGTTTGTTGTTTAACAAGTTATTAATCGCGTTTAAGAGCTGTTTAAGAGTTGTTTCATCAATCTGTTTTCAAGAGAAGTTTTTCTACAACAAGAAGTGGGCTTCAAATCCTATTGGGATCATCATCTACTGTTCTTCTTGTTTGAGAAGTATTCTAAACTCTTATATAGCTTGTTATTTTATTTTTATTTCATTTAGCTATATTTATTGAGTTTCATTCACTGTTATCACACACACTTATTGAGCTTAATATTTTCATACCATATAGTGTGGGTTGTGGGGTGTGATTTAGTGAGTGTGAGCTTCATTGTGTTCTCACTTGTTATTTGAGAACAAATCATTGTATTTAACTTTTATTTGTGAGAATCACTTGTAATACACTTGTACACCGAGAGAAGTGTAAGGCGAGACACGGGGTCAAATCCAATAGGAGTGGCGTCGATTGACGAACCTAGGGAGAGGTTGTAATCGAGCACTTGAGGAGGAGGACACGGGCTAGGTTCCTACACTTAGTGTGTAAAGTATGATTGCATAGTGTTTGTGTAGTGTGAGAGTTTTCGGTGATCTTGTAAACCAAGTGTGTAGAAGTTCCGGCTTCCAAACCGGATTGTGATAGTGGATATCTCCTCGAGGTGAGGAGCGGGGACGTAGGTCGTGGTGACCGAACCTCATAAACATATCGTGTGTTTGTGCTTTGCTTAGCGTATATTTTATTCATCATAATTGTTCATATCCATATCATATTTCTTCTTGCAAGATCAAATTGATCAACACAATTTTAATTAGCTTTTAATTGGGATTAGATTAGCATAAGACCCTAATCACCCCCCCTCCTCTAGAGTCTAATAATGGCTACTTATGAGTTGACTCGTGATTAGTACTGAGTCGACTCATAACTCTGTAACGGCTATATTTTCAGACTGTACTGTTTTCGGTTTTTTGGTCTTTTTGTCTTGTTTTCTCTTGACTTTAGGGTTCCTATAAATACCCTCACATATCCTCAGTTCTACATAATCCAAGAAATGTTTTAAACAAGTTTAACAAGAGTTTTAAATTTTGTTTAGTTTGTTTTAAAAGAGTTTGTTTGTGAAGAAGTTTCTTACAAGTAGAGGAGATCATCTATATTGTTTGAGCTTCATTTTAATCCATCTCTCCATCTTGTTTTTTAGAGAAGAATTTCTAAACTTAATACTAGCTTTGTATTAATTATTTGTTGTTTATCATTTTCATCAAGCTAGGGTTTACATTGAGTTTATGATTGATTTTCTCATTGCTTACACACACAACCATTGAGCTTATTGTATTTGCATA
>NW_017972931.1:0-295 GCF_001876935.1 Asparagus officinalis | reverse complement strand
GATCCATGGCGATTCCATCGCCAAGATGGTCCACACTGCGATCGAAGCGGAGAATAAGGTCAGGGGAGCTGATCAGTGGTCTGGATCTGCTGAGGCGCAGATCCATGGCGATTCCATCGCCAAGATGGTCCACACTGCGATCGAAGCGGAGAATAAGGTCAGGGGAGCTGATCAGTGGTCTGGATCTGCTGAGGCGCAGTCGAACGAGAGGAGGTCCACGCTTGAGGCGTTTGCTACTGCTTCCTTTGAACTGCCGACCGAAACCGTAGCTGCTGGTGACGAGATCGCGGCTACG
>NW_017972930.1:32365-33928 GCF_001876935.1 Asparagus officinalis | reverse complement strand
CTCCAAATCTGACGTACAACCCAATAGAACAGGAGTACGTCAGCGTGTGTGGCACACGCTAAGATCCCAAAAGTAAGAATAGAAACGATCGAACGACCAAAAGCAATAACAGATGCAACAACAATAATGACAATAGAAACGTGCAACTAAAAATCTAACAATCTAGATGCAATTTAAGAATCCATAATCATCCAAGTATCAAGGTCATACAACTAGCCATCCTATAATAGCTCACTGGTCCACATCTCACATAGAGTCAACATTCATATCATCGGATAACTGACTGTTCACAAATCCTCTACGCTCATCCAATCCCGTGAAACAGGCGGCTAGAGGACTACACACAATCCGATTTCGGCCTGGTCCGAACTCAAGCAAAACTCGGGTGACAAAACAGGTCACTGACCAAAGTAACGAAATAGACCACTTGGCCTAACAAACCAAGTCTAGGACGAAACAGGTTACTGGTGGGAGTCTGGAAGATACATCAACAACCACATCCGATCAAATGAACTATGACTTTCCCACCCTAACTCTTCTTGTTTTTCTAAGTCAACAAACATGACCTACAATAGATCTTTGGTCCACCTCCTAAGTTTAGTCAATACATGCACACATGTCACTAAGTCTTGTTCATGACGCACAAAGCCACTAAGCCATGAACTACTAACGGTTCTCAATCACAATAAGAAAATAGTAAATAAATACAACCAATCCTGTGCAATGATATCATAGCATGTCAAATAATTAAATTTAAGAATCATAAATCATAAGTAGCATCTGTGTAATTCAGAAATAATGTTGTCCCAAAATAAATTCTTTTCTCATTATAATAATTCTAAAATAATCTTTAAATATAATAATATATTAATTCAAATAATCTTTTTCTCTGAAAATAATTCTTATCCTTACAATATCAGTTATTCTCGTCTATCATCAACCAATCCACGTAGATAATAACTAATCACAGTCTAATATATACAACTAATTAAATGATAGATATAAATATGAAATGACGAGTCAAGAGAAGCGGGATCTTGCCTACGAGGCTAAGGGCTTGTGGACAAGGTTGCAATGCTACTACGGATGCGGTATGACGGATCTGGAGCGGGTGGATCAGCAGATCTGGACGGCGCAGCTGTAGGGGATGGTGACAACATCGCTGCATCTACGAGGGCTATTAGAGGCATGGGTCGGAGCCATGGTGATGTCGAATCTGGAGCTTGGTGGTTGATCTGGACGGTGGTGTCACTGGCGTGGGTTGAGGGGGGAGCTCGACAACAAGGGCTGCAGCGGCGAGGGGAAGACGGGTTAGCTGCAGGAGGAGAGGAGCGTTGTAGTGGGCGGTGAAGGGAGAGGAGGTCGGCGGCAATGACAGAGTTCGTCGGATCTGGTGGGCGTCAGGTGCAGGGCGGTGACGACAAGGATAAGGGAGGAGCTCAGCGACAAGGGCTATAGCGGTGAGGGGAAGGTGGGGGTGGTTGCCAAGGTGGTGACGATGGGGAAGGCTACAGGGAGCTACGGAGCAGTGATGACGGGGAGAGGAGAAGAGGCGGAGGTCGG
>NW_017972930.1:0-32355 GCF_001876935.1 Asparagus officinalis | reverse complement strand
CGGCTGAAAGAAAATGAGAGATAGATAGAGATAGATAGAGATAGAGAGAGATATGTATATGATTAGGGTTAGGGTTTAGGAAAAAAGAATTAATTAAGAAATAATTAGGGAATAATTATTATAATTAATACAATACTTATAATAACAATAACAATGATAAAACTAATATTTTTAAAAGTTTTCACCGCAACAAGTTAATTTATAATTACCAAAATCATTAAATAAATATAAAATCAGATTTTTAAATCGTAGAAAATTCTAGAAAATTAAGAAAATATAAATACTCTTTTAAAAATAATAATTTAATGTTTTAAAATACTAGAAAAATTATTTAAACTAGTATAAAAAGTTCATGGTCATTACATCCTTTCTTACCCTAACACTCTCTCCATCTGGAGGCAAGCCTTCTCGATAGACATGGTCTCTTGCTCCCCTTGCCCTTTGTTGAGAGTAGATAGCAGGATCTAGCCTCCCTCTAGTTGATCCTAGCTATACCGACTCCTTTTATAGTTTGGAACTTCATCATTTGGTGATATGTGGAAGGCACGAATCATAAGAGATGGAGGGCGGTTCTACCCAATATGACATTGTGGGTCGATTTGAGGTCCATCACCACAAATTGGACCTGCACAGTGGATTATCAGGAGTACTCGCCTACTGTTAAGGGGAGTGTGATCATCCCTTCTGGTTGGAGTGCATGCCTTGTGAATCTGATTAGTGGGCCCCAACATAGATGTAATCAGGAGTTATCAATGCCCATCTGATTAAAGGTGTCAATGTAGAAGATGTCAAAAAAGCTCCCAGTGTCGACCATGATCCTCTTGATTTGGAAGCCGTCAATGTTGGCTGTAATGACAATGGGATCACCATGAGATGTCTCTATGTCCTTCAAGTCAACATCGCTTAATGATATAGGCTCTTCTACTCTTGCCTTCTTGTAACACATGTTCACTCGCAATGCTCGCTTGGCATATCTCTTCTTAGCATTGTTAGACGATCCTCTCACTGTGGGACCATGGCTAATAGTTTTGATGACCCCCTTATGGCTGGGTTCAAGGGTCAATTATTAGGCTGTGGCTACGAGTGAGGTGACTGAGAATGGGACCTCCTACTGGATTCCCTAGCGGTGACTTCTCTCCTATCTCTCTAGGAGACAAGCTTCTTTAAGAATCTTCTCCGGATTAAATCCTTGATGTCTCTCTGGAGGACTCAACAGTCATTAGTGAGGTGACCATGGTCTCGGTGATATCGGCAGTATTGTTAGGTATCCTGATTCCAAGTGTCCAACCTCATCTTGGGAGGTACCCCTCCTTCTGGACCATGTAGAGGGCATCAGTGAGAGAGGTATTGAGAACAGTGAGGGCCGATCTTAGCGCTGGCTCCCTCCTTCAATCCCTTTTGTCAGACCAGTTTAGGCGAAAGTCAACTCTTGGGTGATGGTTCATCGACTCGAGTCTCGAAAGGAGATCCCTAGACGACTCCCGTGCTGGCGGAGTCGCTTGGGTTGGTGTGGCTGGTGCAACATGGTTTGTTAAAGTTAGGACTTTTCCCACTATTGGGGTTGCTTGTGCTACCGCTACTGCCACTGCCACTTCTGTCGCCTTGGTAGTATTCTTGTAAGCTCGGGCATCTTTGATGTCCATGTACCTGTGAGCCTTGGCCATCAATTGCTCGTAGGTGGAGCATCACTTCTTAGCGAGTGAGTCGGCCAGTTCATTGTTTCACAAGCCAACTACAATATCCGACATGGTGGCCACACTCCCTAGGTCATCGACCTCCAGCCGCTTGGCTTAGAACCTCTTGAAAAAGCATCAAAGGATCTCTCCAAGCTCCTACCTAATGTGAATGAGCACATGAGTATGTAACATCTACTTAGTGTCAGCCAATAAGTGGTGCACAAACTTCTAGCTTAGCTGCTCGAAGCTGTTGATGGACTTCTTTTCTAGGGAGTTCCACCAAATCTTGGCGCTTCTCGATAAAGTGATGGGAAAGCACCTACAGATAACAGCTTCGGGCGCCTGCAACATGCTCATCATGTCATAATAACTTTGGACATGCTCTGTAGGGTTCCGCTCACGTTTGTACTTCTTTACCAAGGGCATCTTGAACTTCTCATAGGTGGCATTCATGATATCGTCGGTGAGAGGAGTATTCCCCTAATGGCTTCGAAGATTAGTCAGTAAGTCCGATCATAACTGGAGACCATATAGGTAGCTGAAGGGCCAGGAGTGGCGCGATAACACCGAGGATCTCACTGGGCTCCTAGGGTGGTTTGCTCTCTTTCGTCACGACTGGGGTTAGGAATTTCCCCAGTCACCTCCATGTATGGAGGGTAGTGCTAGTGAGGATCAGCTCGGTGAGTTGGCTGACGTGGAGGAGAAGATGTGTGCTCGATGCAACTTCTCTATTGTTTGGCATGGGTAGCATGCAGAGGCAGAGGAGCCTTTAGCTGAGCTCTTATTAGAGGATGAGTCGCAGAAGGTTGAGGAGCAACGGTCAAGTTTATCTTGTCGCTACTTTTACCGTCGAACTCCTCTAGCAGATCGCAGAAGGCTGGGGAAGAGCGATCTGCTAGAGGAGTTCGGCGGTAAAAGTAGCGAACTGCTGGTGGAAGGCTTGAGTGATTCGCTTGGTAGATTCCTTAAGCTGAGCCTGCGTGACATAGTTTGGCTGTAGCTCTTCAGGGATGAACTAATTAAGCATATGCTCAGAGTCAGCCATGATTGCTCGGAGAAGAAAGAAGGCCCCATGGTGGGTGCCAAACTATTAATGTATGAAATCACACAGTCAAGTAAGGGAATGATTAAATTGAAGGAGGTCCTCTAACTCTCTGAAAGTCTAGTTCTTGAACAAGCTGTTCTTCCCTGCGCAAGTTACAAGTTGAAAGAGAGCAGGGTCTGGTTCCCCGGTTGTTCCACCGATGATCAAGTTAGTGATTTGCTTGAGTGGAGAAGTAAAAGAAACTTCAGTAGTTCTTAAGTTCAAAGAAACTTCAGTAGTTCTTAAGTTAAAAGAGTAGTAGTAAAATCTTACCATGTTATTGAAAATAATATCTCTTTTTATAGTAGTGGGATGAGGGCAGAATGGTAACTTCAGTTGTGTATGGGATGTAGGCCACGTTAGATTCAACTTTACATACGTCGGCCAACGAGTGGAGAAGAGGTCATTTTGGTATTAAATGCGATGTGATGGGGGTGCGCGGTGCTGACATGGTCCAATGTGTTATAAATATTATTAGTGGTAGAGGAATAATGGCGCCCATAATGTATTTAATGGTATTTATTACGAGGTGATTGATCAACAGTGCATAGGAGGGGGTTCGATGCTTAAGACATTTCGTCACAGTTCTACTCATCCGGTGGTTAAGAAGAGCCAACTTTTGAGTTGTCCTTACAAGGTGTTAGCCGATGGGTCGGCCGAGTGGAGTGATTAAGTAGTCGACTTAGCCACAGGACAACACGTAGCTCCTTTCGAGTCGCTGACATGTGACACCTTTCAAGTCATCTTCGCAGGATGTCGACTTGTCGAGTTGACCAAATTAGACTTCTGACTAGCTTGAATTGCTTGACTTGATTATACATAATGTGGGACACTTGCCTGCCATTAATTAGAGATTATTTCTCATTACTAAAATAGCTATAACATGGTAGTAGTATGTAAAGTTTCATGAATAAATGTTCACACCTTTAGATAGAAACTGCTATGTTGAGTTCGGATGCAACATCACTTTTGCTTCAATTTACTAGGCATACTATCATAAGAACCTATGTATACTAGTCTCAAATTGAATCTTGCCTATCAAATGTTTTCATATTCATAACATCACATGGTTTTGAGTAATAAAGATATAAAAGATTGCTCACATGCATGACTCAACATGATTTTAGACTTGTTATTTGTGATAAACATCTTTAAAAAAATTAAGGCATGTAGGTACTAAAGATGTAAAATTATAATGTAGACTCTCCTTAGCATGCCCACAGATATAAATCCCAATCTATTGAAATGAAGCACCACTTTTAGATTATCTCCAAAGTTTATCCTCACTATCATTTACCTAATTTCATCTAAATCAACTTTGCTTTTTGTTCTTCAAGGCAAAAAATTCTCAAATGTAGTAAATCAAACTTATAAAGAAAAACTATGTATCCAATTGAAATAATTAAGATAGTTAACAACCATAATAACTAACTGGCTCCCACAATCTTACTATCTTCTCTAGTGAAAAAAATTAGAATGCTAATTTTCCCTTTTTTTCTTTTTTCTTTTTGAAAGAAAGCGAGCGAACTAAAAATTTTCTGAGCAATTTATATGAATTACAGGAAATACACATTATATACTAAATGCATAAACTATTTATTAAGCAATCTCGGTAGAATTAAGTGAAATAGGGGTAAATTGAACAAAAAAAGGACATTTGTTCTCTTTGTTAATCTTACAATGAGAATCAAGTGTACAGATTCAGCGAGTCAAAGTAGAGACCTTGGTTGAAAACAAACCCAAGAAGACCAAATGAAATAGTGAGATTTTTGAAAGGGTGCCAATTTCTATGTTTAAGAAATCCTAAAGAGAGCTAGGGACAGAAATGTCTCTAGTATTTGTTCTCTTTGTTCTTCCTCAGAAACCTTAGCAGCACTGTGATGATTTCTTCACTGAGAATAGAGGAGAGAGAATGGTTGGATATAGGGTTTAGAGTTCGTGAAACAATGAAACAAATATACAATCGAGAGATCGAGAGAGAGAGAGAGAGAGAGAGAGAGAGAGAGAGAGAGAGCGAGAGAGAGAGAATTTGATTTTAGGGGTGATCATCACATTTCATTACACTTTTATTATCTATTTTATTTGAATAAATATCTACTGACATATTGTTTTTTATCTTAAATTTACAGGTTAATGGAGAATTAATGAATAAGAGCCCAAACAATTAAATTCCCTCAATTTTTTTTACCATTTATTAAATTCCAAGATCAAACCAAGAGGTGGCCCACAAAAGCCCTAGAGATAAAAAAAATTAGGTCGACAAGTCAACAAAGAATCAAATTCTGTTAGGAAGTAATCAATTGACCAATAGATTGGTCAATTGATTGGCTAATGGATTAGCCAACAGATTCGCTTGGTTTGTAACATAATGAATTAATAGCTGAGATTTATTTCTTGGAGCCCAATGCTAATCCAAGGGCACTTAATGATTGTCGTACACTATAAATAGGGATAGAGGGTGAGAGGTTTGAGGGTGAAATTTTTTATAAAAACTCTATTTAGAGAGGATGATTACTCTTAATTGAGAACACCTTCCAAAATTATAAAATTTTATTTGCAATAAATAAAATTTTATTGACAATAAATAAAAAAATTATCCCTCTTTTTTTATTTTTATTAGTCTCTTGTGATGATGGTGAAGTGAAGATGAAGATTTTCTTTATAAGGCGCCAACCCTTTGGAATGTAAGTTTTTAATTTTCCCTTTAATTTTTCTTTTTTTAGCATTGCATGATCTAGGCTCTTATTTTCATGTTATGATGTTTGGTAGATCAAATTTATGCTTGTAGTATGGATTTATTTAATACTTTGTAGAATAGATTTATATATTCTTACTCTTTATATTGCTTTTATTATTTTTTTCTTGCTTATTTTCTATTATCTTGTCTTTCTTTTATTCATTATTTTCTTTCTATTTTTTAATGTGTGTAACAAAATTCTTTAGGAGACCTAGGATTGTAAGAAACTAGTTTAATTTTTTTTTATGGTTTATGGATTGTTCTTTTATGCTTAAAATAATTACGCTAAGGATAATAAACTAGAGAAGTAATTGGTAGAAAGAAATTTGATAATCTATGCTTATCTTTAGTGGTTTTGATAAGTTATGCTTATGAATTCTAGTATTATTCTCTAGTTATTTGTTCTTTTAATGAATAAAAATTTTGCTTGGATAATAATTTGATAGATTGTACTTTCTTTAAGTGGTTTGATAATCTATACTCAGTAAATCAAAAGTAAAATATGATAAAAAAGAGTAGTTTAAATTCTAAGTAAATTAACTAGTAGATTCAATTCTTAATCTCTAGGTTTCTCTACTTGTTTTTCCTCAATCCTTAATCCTTCTTGATTTTGATTTCTTTCATCTCTTGATTTCTATGTTCTTAATTTTCTCTTATTAATTTTTTAGTTCTCCCTCCTTTCTTCTCTTCTTTTATTTTGAAATCCTTTTATTATTTCTTTTTATTATTCTTTTATTTGTGACTTTCTTTTCTTCTTCTCCCCTCTTATTTTTACTTTTGATTTTATGACAAATCAACTCTATCTACATCTCTACATATTTTATTTTACTCCTTTCTGTCCATACACTTTTAAGGCCAATTTTAGGAATTTTTAAATACACATATTCCTCGTGGGTTCCACATCTTTATATACTATAATTGATAGTTATTGTCTTGCACCATTTGTGCATGTTTATTATGTGCATATCAAGTTTTGGCATCATTGTCAAGGGATGTGCTTGTAATTAGCATTTTTCTATTTTAATTCTTTAATATGTGTGTTTTCTTGTGAAGGACTAAACTAGAAGATTAAAGATTGAAGATTAAGAAAGAATATTTGCTTGAAAAGGGATGTCCTCTTTCTAGCATTTTTAATTTTACAAGCTAGTTTAGGCTTTTCACATTAGAGAAAAATTAGGACATAAAAAAACAAAAGGTCTCTCTTCTCGACCCTAATAAAATTCACCCTCAATTTGAGCAACAACTAACAAGATAAAAAAAATTCAAACAAGAGCTCTCTTTCTCACATTTGTTTGATTGTTGATCCTAATTAAAAAATAAAAAGATTTTATTTTTACATTCTTTTATAGTTACTTTTAATTCTCAGGATTGCATTGCTTATAATTTGTAGGAATTTACAAAAGTAATTTGACCATTTTGATTTGAGCACTCACTTGAAAATATCCTTAAAGGCAAAAATCCCCTAATCAAGATAAGGTGAGGAATTTTATCATCCTTTCCTTAATTCACAAATCACTAATTCCTCACTATACAAAAACAAAACCTTCAAAAACTCATTAGATGTTAGTCCTTAAGGACTTGAGCTCAATAAGGAACAAGAAATTCTTAAGTGAACTAGTTTAAGTTTTCTTGAATCCGTTAGTGTCTATAGTGAGGTTTAGTGGTTGCGTAAAGTGCTTCGCAATAAAGGAGGTACTTAATTAGCCATTGATCTCCCTCTAATACTATTCTTACCAACTAATTGACCAAGTAAACTTTAATCTTTTCACTCTAGGAGTTTTTGATAAGAAGCTAGTCTAGTTGAGTCTAGGCTTAATTCTAGAATTAATGGTGATTATTTCAAAGTGGTTATTCTTGATCTATTTAGTTAGGTTTTTCTTTTATCCTCCTTTCTTTTTTCTCACTAATCTTTTAGGTCTTTTAGTTTTTCTTTAAAGAAAATATTTTTTAATTAACCTTTATTTCTTCTAGATCTTTTTTCCTAATTTTCTTTTTAGATATTAAAATAATTTTGCTTTAGTGTGTGCAAGTTCAGATTAGGGATAATACCAATTATTTAATCCATGTTGAACCAATTTTTAAGACTAAACAAATAGCAAATCTAAATGCACTAGTTCTTCAAGACCTCTGTTATTCAACTAGAAATACAATCTCGTCTTGTATTAGACTTCTTGATATTAATGGAGCTAATTTTAAGCTTAGATCTCACTCTATAAACATGCTGCCAAAGTTTTTAGGAAATAATCCGAAGATACATATTTTATATCCAAGTTCGAGAAAGTATGTCTCATGATTAATTTGAGAATGTGATTAAAATTAGATTTATCTCATTTTCTCTTAAGGATAAAGCCAAGAAATAACTATATAGCTTACCCATAAATTCTATCTCAACCATGGATGAATTTGTTACCATTTTCATTAAAAAAAAATCCTAATTTATAAAATAGTAAAAACTTAGAAATAACATTTAGAATTTTAACATAATTCCATGAGAGTCATTCTAAAAGTATTTTGATAGGTTTAAGGATCTACTTATTTAATATCAACACCAATGGTCTAGAAAAATGGTCACTATGCCAAATTGGTAGGGGTTTAAATAATAACCAAAGTTACAAGTGCATAACTATCAAGTAGTAGTATAAAAAATTGTTCAATCCCACAAAGGTGTTGTAAGAATTAATCAAAATTGGTTCTTAAGTTGCGTACGTGACAATTTAGGAGTGATACAAGTGTGTGGTTGTGGAGAGATAAAGAGAGTGAATGTGACTATATGTAAATAAAATCAAAATTAGACTGAGAGTGGAGTAAGAAAGATGAAGAAAATAAAGGAAAATGAACCCAAGAAACAAATAAGATAAAAATTGAGAATAAAGAGGAAAATCAATAAAGTAAAACATAGAGGGTTCAATTAGAGATATGAGGAATCTAAAATTGAATCTACTACCTAATTTCACTTATAGATTATGGACTATTCTCTTTTCATCACATTCTACTTTGGATTTGTTAAGCATAGACTATCAAATCAGTTAAAGAAAGTATAACCTATCAAATTATCGTCCAGGTAAAATTAACATTCATGAAAACAATAACAACTAGATAGTAATTTTATAATTTATAAGCATAAGCTATCAAACCACTTAAGATAAGCATAGATTATTAAATTCTTCTTATGTTAATTAATTCTCTAGTTGATTATCCTAAACATGATCATTTTAAGCAATATAGAATAATTTAAAAATTATAAAAGAAATCAAGCTAGTTTCATACAATTCTAGAATTCCTACAAGAATTAGCTCCACATCTCAAAAAATAAAAAAGAAATAAAATCTATAAAAAGAAAAGAATGAATATAAAAACAAATTATGAGAGAGAAATAAGAACAAAGAAGTAAAGATCTAAACTACGAACATAAAAATAAATCTAATTAAGTTGTAAAAGAAAAGAACATAAAAGAAAATCTAGATTATGCGAGAAAATAAATCTATGCTACAAAATAAAAGTGTACAAAAATAATGTAAAAATAAAGACATGAATGTAAATCTACTCTACAAGGCATCAATATAAATATAAACTACTAAAATAGGAAGAAAATAAATTACTACAATATGAATAAGAAAATAAAAGATAAAAGATAAAAGAAAAAATTTACATTACAAAAGGGTTTTAGCCTCTTGAAAGTAAACCTTCATCTCCATCTTCATTTTCATCATCAGATAAAGAGAAGAAAAGAAAAATATGAAGAGGTGAAAATTTTTATATTAATTAAGATAAAGTTATAATTTTTGGAAGATCTTCTCCATTAAGAGTAATCATCCTCTCCAAATGGAGTTTTTATAAAAAATTTCACACCCAAATCCCTCAGCCTCTACCCGTATTTATGGCCTACATGAATGAATAAGAACCCTTGGATATTACTTGGAGATCAAGGATTAAATCACAGCCGTAAAAACAGTTTTTGTTACAAACCAATCGGTTGGTCAATTGGTTGCTCGACCGATTGGTTTGCAATAGAATTGATTTTTTTATAATTTCTTGCCCTGATTTCTTCATGAATCATTGAGCTTTCTTGGGTTTTCTTTTGTCTTTATATCTGGGCTTCAATAAATGGTAGAAAATCAGGAAGTTTGATTTTTTGGGCTTTTATTCATTAATCCTTCATTAACCTACAAATTAAGATAAAACACGTTTATTAGTGATAATTTTATTTAAATAAAATAGATAATGAGGATATAAAATATAATAAAATTATGATTATCAAATACCCTCATACCTAAACTTTTGCTAGTTCTCTAGCAAAGAGAGAATTAAAAAGGAAAAAAAGAAAAATTCTATCTCACTTTTGTAGGAATTACAATTGTATTTAGCGCATACAATAAGTCTTTAAACCCCTAGGTTATCCTAATAGACGAGTTGTACTCTCATGAGAATTTACACTGAATGTACCCACAAAATTCAATTAACTTGCCAACTTTAAGAAATTAGTGAATAGTTAATTTACTTGACGCCTTTAAACAATCTAATTATAGGTAGTTTTTATTCAAGAAAACATTTTTATGTATAACTTTAAAATAAATTTCTTAGAAAATCTTTTCATTATAGTTATACTGAACCAAGTCTATCTTAGAAATTTAATTAAAAGTTTTGAAAGAATATGCTAACTCATTGTTTTAAATTATTTTTAAGTCTCTAAATCAAAATTATTTTTCAAGAGTGCCGAAGGTTGCTACCACTTGGTCCTCTCTGAAGTCATATTGCTTGGGAGGGCGCTGCTCGAACAGCTTAGGTTTCGGCCTTTGGGCTGGTTTGGGTGCCGGAGCGGAGTCAACAGCCATGATCTCCTTTCCTCTTGATCGAGGAGGCTTCTTGGGTGTGTTCGGTTCCGTAGTTCCCTTTTTGGGGTGAGGTTCTTTGGCCTCCAGCCTTTTGATCATGTTCTCCACCTGCTTGCCCTGGCGAACAAGTTCCTTCCAGGTTCAGGTTTCTACCACGCCAATCTTGGACAAAATATGGATCGAAAGATTATTGCAACACATCTCAATCAGTGTGGCTTTGGAGACTTGGTCTCGGTAATGAACTAAACGATTCCTGAACCTCTTTACGAAGTTGTTGACTGACTCCGACTTTCTTTGCTTTTTAGCAAGGAGGGTGGCCATCGACACCTCTGTGCCATCATTAAAGAAGCGGGTCAGGAAGAGTCCTTCCGCATCGGCCCATGATGTAATAGAGCCCGGTTCTAACGTGCGGAACTATTCAAACGCTACTCCTTTGAGGGTGCTGATGAACAACCGAGTGAGGATAGCATCGTTCCCCGTGAGGAATCCGGTCTGAGACATGAAGTAGTAGATGTGCTGTGAGGGAGAGTCCTTGCCATCAAATTATACCAAACTAATAGGCTTGAACTTTGCTGGGTAGGGGACTATGTCCCACTCGATAGGGTATGGCCTGACCACCCCCATCTTGTTTATGTTTTGCTGGAGCTTCAAGGCATTGAGTTAGCATTGGAACTCGTCAAAACTCTTGTCTTGGGCAGTACCCCCAGTACGCGATATTCCCATCAATGACTTAGAAGAGTGATCCGAATGTGGATCAGTGTTTCAGACGTCTGGTTAGGAGTGGGTCCCTATTCCATGTCCCCTGCCGACTTCCGTTGGGTATGTGTAGCCCTTTTCTTCTTTTTCTTCTTGTTCAAAAGTTGTTCCAACATATCCTTTATGGACTCAATGGAGGCCTGATGTTCTTCAAACTTTTTAGTGATCATTTGATCATCCACGGCTTTAGCCATGTGCACCCTTGCTCTTTCGTCTTGAATCGAGTTGGAGGTTTGGGATGTAGCCGTTGCTGAGCAAACCACATCTTCACCGTCGGAAGGAGATGCTAAAAGCACGTAATCGAGCGGGACAGCTGCCCCCGTACGAGTACGGGTGTGGAAGAATATGCCCTTGTGCTCTTGCTGAACGAGCGGGTGATTGGGTCCTAGGAAAGAGTCTAAGTCTGGGGAATCCGGATGCACAACTTTACCTTTCCCCGTTATATTGACTGTAGCAGATAGGAGCTCTAGGTCGTCGACAGCTCGCCTCCTTCGACGGCTATGTCTTTAGTGAGAGGGTTCCGATCTAGGTGGCCGTTGAGCAAGTCTCTCGAACATCGAGGGCCTTGATGTTCTCACACACTGGTAGTCGGTAAGTACCGCTTGGATGAGCCTCTCACAGTGGCACTGATGATTCACCTCATGAATAGTGTGCTTGCGGGCTAGATGGTCCTAGAGATCTCTCGCGGGTCGTTGGTGACAACCCCCAGAGTGAGATGGGTCGGACACGTGGGTGTGTACGGGGGGTCTGAATGAACTCTCTTGGGTACACTGCATGAAATCACTAAGTGTTGAATTCAGGCGAGACTACCTTGACAGGCGAGTTCTTGCGCTCGGACGAGCTCTAACTAGTTGGTGAGCTTCAAGCTCCTGCATGTTCAGGCGAGTCTGGCGGAGTTCACCCGCCTAACTTGGACATTTTCTTCGAATCAGGGATGTGACCTGAGAAACAAAACCCGCCTACGTCGGTGGGCACGCTTAGCTTGGTTGGTTCACTTGGATTGCCAAGCTCACCTGAAGTACTGAGTTTGCCGAAATGGGAAACTCCACGACCATGGCGAAGCTCGCCAGAACGCAGAGGTTCGCCTGATTTAGTGAACTCGTCAGCATTGAGAGGGCTTTATATTCGTTTGGCATTTTTCAGGCCTGAGTAATAATTTAGGCTATCATAAGAGGTGAGGGCTTGGGCCTTTTGTTGGGCGAGAGCCTGTCGTCATCACTGGCGGGCTCTCCTAGACAGAGGAGCGTCCGTGCTGACTACAACGGTGTGGTCTACGCCAAGGCGAACAACCATCTCCTGCGAGGATCATTTAACGACCCATCTACCAGTCTTTCTCTTGGTCTTTATTGATTTGGAGGAGATAGGACCCACTGCCATGGCTCGGGTAGAGTCCTTAGGCATGGATGCCTCGACCACTTGGGGTTGAGCTACACGCATGACTCTATGGCATTTACGGGACACATTGCCATTAGAGGAGGAGGATGACAAGTATTCTTCATACTTGGCCTGGTCGAACTCGATCACGAGGGACTCCATGGTCGTTCCGACTGCGGCTTCGTCGAACTGTGCCACCACCATTTCAGTTGAAGAAATGGTTTCTCCCACTGTGGTCGCCATCTTCTGTAGGTGTAAAATTTGATTTCCCAAAATAGAGATTTTGTTTGTATTAATAAGAATAGCTTATTACAAACTAATAAATTAAAGTTACAATAGAAACGGAGGGAATGCCCTCCTTGTTTAACATGGGGTCTTTGGTAGCGATAGGATTTGCACCTAGTTTACTTCCCTTAGATGATCCGATCGAAGTTGCAGGTGAGCTTTAGTATGTAGTAGAAGCTCGTATTGATTGAGTTCGAATCTCCGAGCTTAATGGCGATCGAGGCCAAAAGCTAGAAGAAGATGCTATAGTGCAAAAGTAGTGCAAAGAGCGGGTCATTAACTCAGTCGATAAGTGGACTGATCAACCGAAAGCTAACCCCCCTTACGTAATCAGAAGAGGTTTTTAAATAGAGAAGAGACGGCATGATCACTCCCCTGAATCATGGGATATGACCATGTCCTGTTGAGAGATACCATGCCTCTCACTTGTACTGTGAGCGGCTGTTTGATGGGCCAGGAGTACTGTACTCTTCTCCTTCATGTCGTGGGAAATGGGAAGGCCCATCCCTGTGCATGATGTTGTAGCCGCCTAGGACTCGGGCGAGTCTGGCAAATTTGTTAATAGCCTAGCTGATGGCTTGAATCATGTAGGTGAACTCAGCCACTTGGATGAACTTGACTCGTGCAGACGAGTCAAGTATGCAGGCGAGTTTGGCGACTACGTGGATTTGACTGGTCACTTGTACTGTGAGAGACTGCTTGATAGGCTTGGAGTACTGTACTCCTCCCCTTCACATCGCAGGAAATAGGAAGGTCCATCCCTGTATGCTATAGCATAGCCGCTAGGTACTTTGACGAGTTTGGAGAGTTGGTCGATTGCTTGGCCATGCAGGTGGGCTCAGCTCTTGAGTAGACTTAACTTGTACAGGTGAATCAAGTGTACATGCGAGTTTCAGATCGTCTGGCGGATTGCTTGGACGTGCAGGCGAGCTCAGCAATCGCGTGGTCTTGACTCATGCTGGCGAGTTAAGCACGAATGCGAGCTTCTTTTATCTGGCAAACTCAACTCTTGAGTAGATTTGACTCATGCTGACGGGTCAAGCCTGTAGGCATAATCGATCTCTTGATGGTGGGTTTTTAGGTCCTCCTGTAGTCAAGGCAATTTTTATTGCCTACAAGCATCATATAATTTAACTGATCAATCTTTTCTATTATGATTAAATATTTTTTCTAAAATTTATTTGATCTGTCTATTCATGACCTTTACTTGACCACTAGTTTGGGGGTGATAAGGAGTCAATAATTGGTGTGTGATTGAATATTTCCTCATCAAAGACTCAAAAGAACAGTTATAAAAATATGTATCGTTATTACTAATGATTGCTCAGGGCACTCCAACCTGGGCAAAAATGTTCTCCTTCAAAAACTTGACAACAACTGTATTGTCATTGGTCTTGCAAGCTACTGCTTCAACCTATTTTGACATGTAGTCTATGGCTACAAGAACGTAGATATTTCAAAAGGAATTTGGAAATGGTCATATGAATGATGAGGCCTGTGGTTAGCTCATTTTTTAGATAATCAAAGGCTTTGAGACATTTTATGGGAAAAATCAAATGGTGTATCCATGGCTAAGAGATTGGTCAAAGATTTAGCAATTTTTCTACAATCTTTTATGAAATGTCTATAAAAACTAGCATGACTAAGAAATGATCTGACATCCTTGATATTTGGGAGGAGGAATGTTAGAAATGAGATCTGCCTTAGCTTTGTCAACTTCGATACGCCCTATTGGAAACTACATACCCTAAGTTAATGCCTTGTTTGACCATGAAGTGATATTTCTCACAATTAAGAGTCAGATTTTATCCCTACATGGTGACAGGACCAGTTTAAGATGATGCAAACACTCAGAGAATGTGTCACCAAAAATAGAAAAGTCATCCATAAAAATTTCTAGAAATCATTCTACCATGTTAGAGAAAATATTGATCATGCATCGTTAGAATGCGGTGAGTGTGTTACACAGCCCAAAAGGCATGTGTCGGTAGGCAAAGGTTCCATACAGGCATGTGAAAGTGGTTTTCTCCTGATTTTTTGGAGCAATAGGAATCTGATTGTAACCTGGATATCCATCTAATAAATAATAAAACTCATGTCTTGCTAAGCGTTCTAACATTTGGTCAATAAATGGAAGAGGGACATGATCTTTTCGAGTGGCTAAGTTGAGTTTCCTATAGTAGATGCAAACTCGCCATCTAGTTTAGATTCGAGTGAGAATCAGCTCATTAGCCTCACTTTGGATTACGGTGATCCCTGATTTCTTGGGAACTACTTAGACCGAACTTACCCAAGAACTATCTAAAATGGGATAAATGATCCCATGATCAAGACATTTCAAAATATCCTAATAGCTTCTCTCATTACCAAGTTTAACCTACGTTGAGGATCTCTAGTAGGTTTGGCATCATCTATCAAATGGATTCGGTGTTGAACAATGGTTGAACTAATCCATTTGATATCAGTTATGGTCCATCCAATGGCTTTCTTATTCTCTCTTAAAACATCTAAGAGAGTTTTCTTTTGACCTGGTGTCAAATCAGAAGAAGTGATAACTAGTAGACTCTCATTCTCCCCTAAGTAGGTATACTCTAGATTTTTTGGGTAAAGGTTTGAGCTCTAACTTAGAGGGTTCCTCAATGGATGGGCGAAGTTGAACTCAGGGCTTTATTTCTAAGGGTTCACGTTGCAAGCCAATTGTAGATATATGATTGACCAGCAGATCTAACCTAAGTTCATCATCGAAAGACTCCTCAAGAATTAAGTCAGATAAATAGAAATCTGACTCACACCCTCCCTCTTATTATTCTCTAGATATTTCTTAGATAAAGTTCACCTCTATAGGTTGATCCGATGGATCATTAGGTTGTTTTCCTAGGTTAAAAAACATTAAGGTCAATAATTATATTCCCAAAAGATAGTTTCATATGACAAGTTCTACAATTGACCAAAGTATTTGAGGTTGCTAAGAATGGTCTATCTAGAATAACTGGGATTTGACCCTTGAGATTAGAAACATGTTGCGTTTCTAAGACAATAAAATCAACGGGAAAAATAAACTCTCCAACCTTGATCAAAACATCCTCTACCTCTCCCTTAGAAATTTTCACGGATCTATTAGCTAATTGTAGGGTGCTTCTTGTCGATTCTCATACACGTAGTTGTTGATAGACTGAATAGGGAAGAAGGTTTACACTGGCTCCTAAGTCCAGAATTGCCTTATCATTAAGGGTATTTCCTATAACACATGAAACAGTGGGACAACCAGGGTCCTTATATTTCAAAGGCATGGGTTTGGAAAACATTTCACCGAGGTTAGCTAAAAAGAACTTTTTGGGAACATTAGTGGTTCTTTTCTAAGTGCATAAATCTTTTAAGAATTTTGTATAAGAGAGAGTTTTCTCAATTGCATCTAAGAGAGGGATGTTGACCTTGACCTGTTTAAGAGTTTCTAGGATTTTCTCCACCTGTGGAGAGTTTTTTCTAGGTCTGAGTCTATCTGAAAATAAAGCAACAGGCTTATACCTATCTAGATTAGGCTCAGTTTCGGTTTCAGCTTCTTGGTCATCGGAAGGAGCTATTTTATTAGATGGAGTGTGTTGGATGGGAGAAGAGTTTGATTCAGTAGTATTCTAACTTTGTTATCTATCTATTTCCTGGATCGCAACATGTGAACTGCATTCACTTGGGCTGGTTGGTTTGAACTTGATCCATTGTGTTTAGGTTTCATGATAGGTTGACTTGGAAATTTTCCTTTATCTCTTTCACTCACGGCATTGGTTAGTTGTCCAAGTTGGATTTCTAACCTGGCTATGACTTGAGTGTTCGAGTAGTGCACTTGGTCAGTTGTTTGCATGAAGGAATTGATGTTGGATGACTGGGTCAACATGTTTGAGGTTTGTGTAGAAGCGTTAATCATAGCCTCTAAACTCTTTTCTAAAACACTAAGACATTTATCGTGATCAGAACTCGGAGGATTTATGGTTTGATGATGAGGAGGATGCTAGTTTGGAAAAGGCATATTAGATTGTTGGAAATTGTTTGGTGAGTTGAATGGAATTGTGTTTCCTTTAGGAAATTGCTGGTTTGAAATGGGAGTGTAGTGTTAATTTCCGAAGTAATTTCATTGATTCCATTCAGAATTGGGATGATTTCTCAAACCCATTGGAGAAAATAGATCATTTATAGGATGCTGGAATGTAGCGTTCATTTGCTCTAATGATTGAGTATTTCCTAAGAGGGGTTTTCCTCTGAAATATAAGCTAAAAATGGATCAAAAAGCACAATAACATCAAAAATAAGGAAATCATGAATCAAACATTTAATAATTGAGCACATTCTTAGGAGAAACCTTTGAACCCGATAAACATTATTTGGAAATAAAAGATTGATACAATCGGAGGGTTGCTCAAAATAAACTTCTCGTCAAAAACCAAAACCAATAGACTCATAATAAGTAATGAATAACAGAGCAAATTTTCAAAAATATGGGTTTGAAAACAAAAAAAAAATCCAAAACCATAGAAAATCCCTAAAAACAAAAAAATCACTGAAAATCAGGAAACTAGAAGATACAGTGTCATCGTTCAACTGATGGGTTCATCCGTCGACTGATAAAATGATCATTGCAACTGCTGAAAAGCTTATCGGTCGACTGATGGACACCATCGGTCGACTGATGAGCTGTTGCGGTCGACTGATGGGGATCACTCAACTTAGCAGAAACAAATTGATATTCTAAAGGAGTTCATCGATTGATTAATTATGATATCGGTCGACTGAAAAACATGCACATGCTCATTTTGAATAGTAAATTTGATTTTCAAAGTGCTTTTAAAAATATCAAATAAATTCCAAAAATTGTAAAATTTGGAGAAATGTTCATTTTGATGAAAACAAACATGATAGAAAAGAAAATTTTCAAATATCATTTCCTGTTTGTGAAAACTTATAATTTTGCAAAATCTCAAAAATACGAGTTCGTTTAAAACACTTGATTTTGACAAAAAGATTTTAACCAAATTTTTAGAATCCTTTTTAATGGATTATTAGACTTTGGAAAAGATGTAAATAATATTCTTTAGTCTATAATCCAAAAACACAAAATATGGAACAATACGTGTAAAACAAAAATTATCTTTAAGAAGCATGAAAATAAAAAGAAAAAAATTGTTCTTTGAAATCAAACATGTTTTGGTACCCAAACACTCTTGGTACCAAAGAGTTTAGGGATATGAACCCTATCAATAAAATCCAAAGCCCTTAGGTTATGATGAAATATATGTAAGGATATATAAATAACACAAGGGTAAACAATCTAAACTAGATAGTGGGCAATATAAGCAACAAGCAATATACAAAGGCGATATAAGATATGAACATAAAAATAAGTACGCCAAAGCAATCATAAACAAACGATATATTCACGGAGTTCGGTCCCCATGACCTACGTCTCTGCTCCTTACCTCGAGGAGATCTTCACTATCATAACCGGGTTTTCTACGCTCACCCGAATAACGTTTACACCACATAATATCGGTTTTCAACGCTCACCGATCAACAATCATAATCTCACAATGTAACTACACTCCACACTCTCTAAGTGTTGGTCTCTAGTCTGTGTCCTTCCTCAAGTGCTCGGATACAATCTCTCCCTAGGTTCGTCAACCGACGCCACTCCTCTTGGAAGCGACCCCGTCTCTCACCACACACTCCTCTCAGTGTACTTGTGTAATACAAAGTGAATCTCACAATAAGCACAATACAACAAATGATTGTTCTCTAATATGGATGAGAACACAATGTAAGCTCACTCTCAATTGTTACAACTCCCCACAACCTAATTATACAATGTATACAAATACAATAAACTCAATGGTTGTGTGTGTAAGCAATGAGAAAATCAATCATAAACTCAATGTAAACCCTAGATTGATAAAAATGATAAACAACAATTAATTAATATAAAGCTAGTATTAAGTTTAGAAATTCTTCTCTGAAGAAACAAGATGGAGAGATGGATTAAAATAAAGCTCAAACAATGTAAATGATTTCCTCCACTTGTGAAACAATCATCACAAACCAAACAAACTTTAAACCAAACTTAAACCCTTGTTAAAACTCTTTTAAACTTGTTTTAAAACATTCCTCTTCAGTTTACAGAACTGAGGATATATAGGGGTATTTATAGGATTCCCAAAGCCAAGAGAAAACAAGGTAAAAAGACCAAAAACCCAAAAACAGTACAGTCTGGAAATATAGCCGTTACAGTGTTATGAGTCGACTCGGTATTGTTCATGAGTCGACTCATAAGTAGCCATTACAGGCTAAAAACTAACTTATGGGTCGATTCATAAAAATCATGAGTCGACTCATCATGCATGGGTCGACTCATGAAGTCATGGGCCGACTCAGCAGAAACAAAACACACTTTTCAGCATAGTTTATGAGTCGACTTATGAAAGACATGAGTCGACTCAACCTGATGGATCGACTCATGATGTTGTGAGTCGACTCGTCAGAAACAAAATATAAACTACATAACAGTTTATGAGTCGACTCAACATTGTTCATGAGTCGACTCAAGACATGCACACTGCCTGTTTTAAACTAACAGTTTATGAGTCGACTCAACATTGTTCATGAGTCGACTCAAGACATGCACACTGCCTGTTTTAAACAGAAATCTGATTTTCAAACCTCTTTTAAAAATAGCAAATAAAATCAAAAAAATATAAAACTTTGGCAAATGATTGCAAGCATGATAATAAACATGCTACAAAAACTGGTTTTCAAAAAAGACCTCCCAAATAAAAAAATATCATTATTTTGCAAAATAGTCCAAAACATAAAAATGTAAACAAATGAGTTTTGACATTTTAGTTTAACCATGTTTTGAAACATTACAAAATAATTTTGTAGACTTAATAAAAAGATGTATATAATTATTGTTAAGTCTAAAAACTAAGAATACAATATTTTCATAAAATTGCATATTTTACAAACTTTTCAAAAACAATAAATATGATTTCATTGAACTAATAATTAAATCATATATATGCATATAAGTATGAAACAAGAAATGTATTTTCAATTGTATCCAATTGTTTCATATTAAAACTTGAAAACTATCAAACCAAAACATATATGTATATATATAACTATATATATACGTAGAAACCACAATTAAAGTGTGTATATATATAACTATGTATATATATATATATATATATACAAAGAAACCAATAAAATATGTGTGTATATATGATTGAGCTTAAAGTACTTAACACACATAATATAAACTCCTAAACTAGATTACCCAAGCTATAGGTCTTCAATAAGCTCGACTTGGTACACTTACGGATGAAACTTGAACTTGAATCTTTAACTTGAATTGTGTAGTTTCACTCTACTATTCCGCCAACCTCCATTGGATTTGATCGTGAATGCTCGATTTCATCCATCTTCCAATATATTATTTGTCTACAATGAATACAAAACACAAGCACTAGACAAACAATATTAGATGTAAATCGTTTGTTAAACATCATCAAAACAAAGAGGCTAACATAAGTGTCATATTTTATTTTGCAATAATATCAAATTTGGATGCTAGCATATCATGATCGTATTTTAGCTCTACATGCTTGCTTTTTAAATTTATAAAATTATGATGTAATTTATTGTAGACTTTCATTAATTTCACATATGCACATGCAAGTTTAACTATAGATAATTCACTATCGGATTCGGACTCACATACCTCACTAGGATTATTGCCTAGTGGCCGTGTGCATAATGAAGCTCCACTCTCACTTAAAGTGAAATCCGTCAAAACACGTCGGATCTCCTGCAAGTTTCCTTCATGTGCCTCTATATATTTCCATAATGCATAGGCACTATCAAAATGAGTAAGTTTGTTAGATATAGATGGTTCAAAAGCTTAAAGCAAAAAAATCTAACAATAACTTGTTCATTGTAAACATTCTTTTATCATTATTGCTCCACTTGGATTTCTTCAAAGTGGACACAATATAAGCACATTTAATTATTTCCCATAAATCGATATGTATTGATCTAACAAATATTTTAAATCTAACCATCAATTGAGCATATGGAAAATCATTGAATTTAGGAGCAACATTTATGTCATAGCCTAAACTAGATACACCGTGCATAGCCATGATATAAATGCAAGCAATAAAAAATTACAAAACTAGATTAGCAAGATATAAAAGCTTGAATCTTTGACTCTAGGCAATTAAGCCACAAATTAAGAGCACCAAGCTCCGATACCAAATAAAAGTATCCTAGAGGGGGGTAAATAAGGTATTTTCTAATCTAATCTGATTTTGATGCCAAATTAAAAACTTATTAACTAATATCCTAGCAATGAGGTGTATAATGAGATATATGCAAGAATATAGAATTAAACTAAGGATGATATAAATATGAGACAAAAGGCGATATGAAAATATACAAGAGAATGAGTGTGTCAATGTCAAACATAAACACAAGCAAGTGATCAAGGAGCTCGGTCACCCTCGACCTACGTCTTCGCTCCTCACCCTCGAGGAGAATCTCCACTAATCACCAAAATAACTATACACTAGGTTTTCCAAGTTTACCAAAAACTTTTATAACTCACACGATGCAATCACACAATACACTCCTCTAAGTGTTGGCTTAGCCCGTGTCACCTTTCTCAAGTGCTCGGAATTATAACCTCTCCCTAGGATTTACAACAGATGTCACTCCTCTTGAAATTGACCCCGTCTCTCACCAACCACTCCTCTAAGTGTCCTTGTGTATTACAACGTGATCTCTCAAAAATTAAGTAGAAGTAAATGATTTGTTCTCTAAACAAGGATGAGAATGAAGTTTAAGCTCACTCAAGGATACAACCCCACAACCCAAATGTATACAATATGTAAAATACTAAAGCTCAAGAGAAGTGTGCGTAAACAATGAGAGTATAATAAATTGAACTCAACTTAATCTAGCAAATATATATATGATAATCAAAATGAGAATAAGCTAGATTAAAGAGTTAGAAAAACTTCTCTAAAATAGAACAAAGAGATGTAGATGAGAATTGAGGTTCAACTCCTCAAAACTAAAATTGAAAGCTTCTTCTCTTTGTGAAAACTTCTTCACATAAACAAACCAAACTTTTGATCTTTTAAACTTAGAAATAAACTGCCCAAAGCACTTGTAAAAACCTTCTAAAAACCTTAAAAAGAACCAAGCCAAGAGGGGTGTATAACCCCAAAACCACAATGGCCAAAAACTAGCCGTTGGCTAGAAAATCCTGATCAATCGACTGATAACATCATCAATTGACCGAAAAGGTGATTGTTGGGCTGAGTTGGCAGATTCTAAAATTTTGCGTAGCTGACTTTCTAAAGTCAATTAAAAATAAGAAATCAGTTCCAAAAATCGTACAATTTTGAGGAAAGTTTCTACATATGTAGATAAACATGTTAGAGAAAAAAATTTCTGAAATATCAATTTGTATTTGTAAAAAATCACTATTTGAAAATATATATTCTAGATTCTAAAAACTACTGAATACTTGATTTTGTAAAATTAATTTAACATAGTAAATCAACTCCAAAAATAATAAAATTTTGAAAAATATTTATAAACATGTAATAAAACATGTTAGAAGAAGAATTTATCAAATTTAATTTCCCATTTGTGAAAGATTATTTATTTTGTAAACTGTTCAATAATAAGAAATCGTCAAACACTTGGTTTTTGATGAAATTCTTTCAAACAAGCTTGAAAATTCTTTTGAATAGATTATAAACTTAAAAAAAGATGTAAAATAGTATCACTAAGTTAAAGTTACACAAACATGTTATTTTTTTAATTTGATAAACACATTATTTTCTCAAAATAATGTATAATGCGATAAATATGAAACATATGTGCAAGAATACGAATATACGTATTTGTTTCATATTTATATGGCTAAAACTCATCTTTTAAAATATTTGTATGGCTAAACATATCTTTTTGCAAAGTGAAACATCCAATGAAAAGCCACATAACGAAACAACGGGTATGTGTATATATTTGATCTTTAAGCATGACACATAAAGCAAACACCTAAACTAAATATATACCCAAGCTAATGATTTATCGTTGAAGCTCAATCTTGGTAGCGAGAATAAAGATTGATGATGTATTGACTTAAATGCATAGCTTCATTCCTATTTCCTCCAACCTTTAAAAGGATGTGAACGTGTAGGCGTAAGTCCAACCAACCTCCGACAATGATCTTTGTGTAGAATACCTAACAAGCAAATATTAATACTCGACAAATGTTGTTAGGAATTATTTGTTAAACATTAAAACTAGATTAGATAGTAGGCTCATAAACATGAGACCTAACAGTATATTGCTGATTAGGCATGCATCACAGCTCAGCTCAGACTAGTTCCAGCAGTATCAACAGTATATAGCCACAACACTTAATGAGATGTGACTCAGATCCAAGGCTCCACCTTCATTTCAGACTCCGACTCCTTCATAGCAGGCTTCACCACCATGATGTTCTTAGCCTAGAGCACCACCGAAGGGTGAGGAGGATATTGGTAATACCGATACAGATACAGATGAGGAGAATGTGGGTGGTACATGAAGTGATTCAATAGATTAGGGCAAGCAGGATGATGAGATTAATGTTGATCACTAAGGGATGCAATTTTTTTATTTATTACTAATACTCTTTTTATTTTGGCATGTACTCTATTGGCTACATTTTGTGTTGTGATAACTATCCGTCAGTTTTGTGTTTTCCTTGAGGACAATGCTAAGCTTGAGTGTGGGGGTGGGAACAAGTTAATTATTTCCTTTTTCTTTTTGTTTAGTTAGTATCTTCATTTTAATACTTCCTTTTTAGTTAGTATTTGTTTTCCTATTTTCCTAAAAAATTTCTAGCCAACTTGATAGAGTTAATTAAAATTTTGTCTACTTGATAAATTTTTAAAATTTTTAATTCTTAGTTAGTTTTATACTCAAGTTAATCTTTTTATACTCAAGTTAACATTTTATGATAACTCTAAACAATTTTCTTAAACAAATAGTTTTCGAAATAGTATACTTCAATATAGTCCAACTTGGACCTTTAATTAAAAATGATAAAAATTTTGCAAGCTTAGCTTAAGTAGAAAACAATTCTTTCAAGTTTTCCTAATCCATATTCTTTTTCAGGCTACACACACATATATATGTATGTATGTGTGTGTGTATATGTATGTATGTATGTATGTATGTATGTATGTATGTATGTATGTATGTATGTTGTATGTATATGTATATATATAGCCACATACATATATATATGTTAAAAAATTTGTAAAAGAAGAGTGCGAAAAAATGAGCATCAACGAAAACTCTCTTAAACTCTAAGGTAATTCTATCTTACTAAGCTTAAGTTGGTCGAGTGATTAAGTCCGAGAAATATTTTTTATACTTAATGATCTAAGCCCACTTATGCTAGGAGCCATTGGCCAAAAACTTATTACATTGTCACTCAGAAAGCCCGATAAAATAGAATAAAATCACTAAGGATTGAAGAGATGTATCAAAAATTAAAAAATTATATGTGTGTGTGTTCTTGAAAAATAAATTGATCAGGATACTTGAAAAATATTTAAAATAAAGAGTTAGCATATTCTTTACAAAAATTTTAATTGAATGTCAAAGTTAGACTCAAGTTATGTATAAAAATTTTTAAAATAAAGAATTGGCATGTTCTTTTTAAAATTATAATAATTTTATTTTAAAAATTTACTTTGGAGTTATGTATAAAAAATATTTTCTTGAGTAAAAACTAGCTTTAATTAGATTGTTTAAATATATCAAGTGAATTAATTATATATTGACTTCTTTAAAATTGGCAAGATGACCATATTTTATAGGCATATTCATTGTAAACCCTCACAAGACAACAACTCGTCTTCTAGGGTAACCTATGAGTTTAAAGACTTGTTGTATATGTTAAATAGAATCGCGATTTCTTGCGAAAGTGAGTTAGAATTTTTTTTTTCTTTTTTCTTTTCTTTATTTTCTAGAGAACTAGCAAAAGTTTAGGTGTAGGGGTATTTAATTATTATATTTTATTACCCTTTTATATCTTTATTATATATTTTATTTGAATAAATGCCTACTAATAAAGTATTTTTATCTTAAATTTGTAGGTTAATGGAGAATTGATGAATAAGAGCCCAAAAGAACCAAATTTTCTTAACTTTTTACCATTTATTAAAGCCAAAGATCAAACCAAGAGGAGGTCTACAAAAGCACAAGAGATCAAGAAAAAATTGGGTCAACAAATCAACAAAGAATTAAATTTTATTTCGAACCAATCAATTAACCAATCGATTAGTTAATCAATTAGCTAACTGATTAGCCAAACGATTGGGTTGTAATGAATCAGTTAATGGCTGAGTTTTATTTCTTTGAACTCAAGGCAAATTCAATGGCTCTTGTCGATTGTAGTATGCTATAAACATGGGTAGATGGTGAGGGGTTTGAGGGCTTTTGTAAAACTCTATTTAGAGAGAAGAACTACTCTTAATTGAAAAGATTTTTCAAAATTATGAACTTTTATTTGCAATAAATAAAAAGATTTTATTTCCTCTTCTTTTATGTTCATCTTCTTTTTAGATGATGATGAATTGAAGATGAAGGTATTTTTCACAAGGAGCCAACCTCTTGTAATGTCACTTTTCATTTCCCTCTTTTATTTCTCTTGTTTTGGAATTGCATGATTTAGGCTTTTATTTTCTTGTTATTATGTTTGATAGATAACAGTTATGCATGTAGTGTATATCTATTTCTTGCATTGTAGAGTAGATTTAAATATTCTTGTTCTTTTTATTACTTTTATTATTCTTTTTCTTGCTTATTTTCTATTTTTGTCTTTTTTATGCGTTATTTTCCTTTTGTTCTTAATATGTGTAACTAAATTTTTTAGAAGATCTAGGATTGTATGAAACTTGTTTAATTTCTTTTGTAGTTTATAGATTGATCTCTTGTGCTTAAAATTATCATGATTAGGATAATCAACTAGAGAACTAATTGGTAGAAGAAAAAATTAATAATCTTTGCTTATATTGACTGGTTTGATAGATTATACTTATGAATTCTAGAATTACTATCTAGTTGTTTGTTCCTTTCGTAAATGAAAATTTTCTTCAATGATAATTTGTTAGATCATACTTTCTTTAAGTAGTTTCATAATCTACATTTAGTAATGTTGATGTCAGTTATCAAATAGGGAGTTTATATTAGAGTTATGAGAGTGCTTAGGGTGCTCAAACTCCTTCAGATGACTAGTTCCAAAGTCTAATGTTCTTCTCTACACATAAAAACTTATAAAAGGACGGATTTGGGTTCTCTAGTTGTTCTTCTGATGATCAAGTCAGTATTTTTATCTTAAGTCGGAAAATCAAGGACAAATTGTATAGGCAGTTATTCAAAGTTCCCTAAAGTTAAAGAAGCTACCCCAAGAAGCGTAGTTCCCTTTTATCATAGATCAGAGAAGTATGAAGGTAACTTCGGCCAAGTCCAGTCAGGCTGTTGAGTTAGCAGATACCTTCCAGGTGTTGGCCACGGAAGAGAGTGAGTCATCTGGTCATTTAATAAGGGAATGACAGCATGTGCTTGGAGCTAACAGTGTTCAATCAGTCATAAAGACTATGCGGACTTGAGTAATGATGATTTTGTCAGAGCAGTTAATGCGATAGTAGTTGGCTAGTGAGGGGTTTGATGTAACTGCCATCTCTCTTTTTGTTTGGCTAGGGCTGAGAAGCACTGCCTTTTGACTTGGCTACGCAAGTTATCAATTGACACAGTAGCCTGAGTGCGGGTTGCTCATAGAGTCGATCGAGTGAGATGGCTGACCAATACCACCTTTTGACTTGGCTACACAAGTTGTCAGCTGATACGTGAGGTGGCCGACAAGTACCATCTTTTGACTTGGTTACGTAAGTTGTCGGCCTATAGGGTCGGCTGTAGGAGTAGATTGAGTCATCTTAACCGCAATTCATCTAATTAGGAAAGGGGTGAGACACGTGTTAGCTTCTCTGAGAAAATTAGCACTTGTTCATTTTCTAGGCTATAATAGATGGCCTCATTCCCCTTGAACTCAGCTAGCTGAGTACGGGTGGAAGAATAAATAGTTGTCAGTTATTGACTCTCGAAGCGTATTAATAAGAAGTGACTAAAAGGTCTTTTTAGATGTGATGGTGTTGATATCAGGGTATAATTCTTGTCTGCTATCACTTTGTTTTTCGTGCATGATTGTAGGAGAATTAATGCAAGGGGTGCCTTAATTCTGGAGTGGTCCCTTTGATTTTTAGGATTGATCTCCACCCTTGGTTGGGCTAGGAGTAACTGTTAGGATTGTGATAGTTTTTTTATTTCTACGCCTATATATATGGTTACTGCAACAAGATGGAGATTTATTACTTTTGGATATTTTTGAATCTTAATTGAGGAAAAGTTCTAATTATTCATCTTCTCCGGCAATCTCTAAAATAGTTTTAAAGGCGACTTCTTCTGTTAGAGTTCGACAAGGAAAGTTAGAGAAATTTCACTCCACGGTGACCTTATCACAGCTGAGGGCACTGCACAAGAAGTTTGACATTCCTTAAGCTTTTACCTCGATGGCGCCGGTGAAGTCACAATCAGTTTTTGACCATAATGCAAGCCAGGTTTCAGTGTACGTGAAGTATTTGGAATATGGTTTTTGCATGCCCTTTCATCCTTTCCTCCACCTTGTTTTTAAGGCCTTAGGGTATCACTAATGCAGATGAAGCTCAATTAGATTGCTACACTAGTAGGGTTCATTATCATCTGTCACCGGTTGGGAATCGAACCAATCTTAAACTTTCTTAGCATCCTTGTTAGTGTCAAGGGGCATCAGTGAGAGGCTCATTATCATCTTCAGGTGCTGGAGTGATACAAGATAATCATCAACCCTCCTGAGTCAAACAAGGACTAGAAGGAGAGGTCCGTATAGGTATTAGGAGATGACTCCAACTTAGGCTACTCTAACTGGCCCGAGATCTCTAGGGAGGCTCTGAAGGTGGGGCCATTATCTAGTGTCGAGAGACGGGCACTGGAGAAGATTAAGGCGTATACGGGTTCTCGTAATATGGAAGTCTTACTTGACAACTTGATTTTGTGAGTAGTCGGTATCTCTTCTGTGCCTCCTGTAGTTGAGGATGATGCAGGGACTAACTTTGGGTTCGGAGCAAGCCTCTAAGGTGCAGATGGCTCTAACTGTGGAAACTCAGGAGGAGCCCCAGGAAGGTCTTTCGATGAGGTTGTTGAAGCACCTTTGTTAGGATTTCTTCCCTGGAGAGGTGATGTAGGTTCAAGCTCAAGAGGCTGACATAGTCACTAGATTAGCAGGGTCGATGCTTGTGACTGCTCAGGCAGAAAAGAAGAGAAGGCTGAAGAAGGTAGGTAGCCAATGGCCCAAGAAGATGACTGAGATGGTGAAGATCAAGTCATCCATGTTGATGATGAGTCCTTAGTAAGACAAGAGAGGGCCAACCATCGGGTGGTGGAGGCTAAAACTGAGGCCCCTGGGGGAGATGAGATTCCGACAAAGACAGAGACCCATGGAGGTAGTGAAGGGGCTCCAGATAATCTTGCTGAGTCAACCTAGCGCCAAGGGAAGGAGTCGTCCAAAGAGGGACACCCCCCCCCCCCTCGAAATTAGGGTGGCCGTATCCTCATCGCGTCGATGAGATTGAGCTAGAGAAGTAGGACAGACAAAGGATGCTGTTGATAGGGTCCTCTAGAGTTGGTCCCCGACATAACAAGGAGCCAACTCCAAAGTACATGTATAGGTAGACTCGTTATCTCGATGAGAGGGGGTCGGTTCTCGAGTCTCAGCTCACCTAGTCGAAAGCGACGGAGCAATTCTATCTCCCCTGCGATGAAAATTTTTTGGGGGAGCTTCCTGATGTCGGTCTTCACCTGAGCCTTAGGAGTTACCTGGTCCATGGGTCTCTAGTAGAGCAGGAGATGTTCGGTTGGTTAGAACAAGTCCTAGCTTCCTATCTTAAGCTTCTGGAGGAGTTGGAGGCTTAAAAGGCTGATCTGGAAAAGGCTCTTTCATTGCTGTCGACTAAGGAGGATGAACTGGTCGTCTAGCGCCAAGAGATGGAGTTGTAGGAGAATATGATCGACGGCTTGAAGGCCTCGGATAGCAAGAAGTCGATCGGGATTAACAAGCTCAAGCGTGAGCTCCATAAACAGAATAAGAGGATAAGATATTTATCCAAGGTGGTAGCATTTGGGAGGTGGGAGAGGGATTGAGCTTTGGAGCAAGCCGAGTCGGACCGTCATGCCGTCCAACACTTGAAAGCCGATCTGGAGGAGGAGAGGGCGTCTCTTAAGATGGTTTGGGAGGAAAGTGCTCAGGTCCCATCGATGTTTGAGCCATAGCACGAGTCATCCCTTGTAAAGGTTTAAGCTTTGCAAGACCGCCTTACTCATCTGGATTCTAAAACTTATCGGTTTGAAATCATTAAGGATTATTAGCACAGTGCTCTAGGAAAAGTGGAGGTGGCGCTGGCTTGCAAGGCAGGATATGAATATCTTAAGGCATAGCTTCTAGTTGAGATGAGGAGGACGATGAGGCTGACGAGGGCATTGCTAAAGAGGTTTGGGAGACAGGTAAGGGCTTGGTAAAGCAGGCTGGTGAGGTTTCTAGTCAAGCTAGTTAGGTGATCTCGCCAGAGAAGGAGAAAGGTGAAGGGTCTGAGTCTAAAGTTCAATCAACTCAAGTGCCTTCTGCTGCCAATGCTTATCCACTCCTGTTCCCCGATTTTGGCATCGACCCAAATCTTTCTCCATAGTTCTTGTATCTTTATTTCTGTCATTTGTTGCTCCTTTCCGTTTTTTTCATGTATTGTAATGATTGGGAGAACATGAATAAGAAATAATTTTTTGCTAATTTGAGCTATGTGTCTTGTGCTCTTTATGTTGAATTATATTTTGAGCTTTTGAAATGTGGACGCCTTGATTTCGAGTCTTAGATTGTTGGTTGACTCGCGACATAGGCCTTGGGTTTTGAGAAAATGTTAAGGTATTGTAGTTGCACTTGAGTTTTTGACATCGGTGTTTGGTGTTGATACCGGCCAAAAATCCTGTATGAGTATGTTTATTTTGAACACTCATGGCTAATAAGTGATGTCAAAACTTTAGATTGGATGGAATGGATCGATTCAATTTGTTATGTTATAATAAGGGGTAAGCGTCTTTGTTACCTATGACAATCTTAACGAGGACTGACTAAAACCACATCCAAGCTGGCCATGCTTGTTATCAGTCCACGGGGTTGATCCTGGGGCAATGGCTGGAGTCATTCGCCTATAGAGCTAAACACGTGGTGGCTGGAGTCATTCCCCTGTAGAGCAAAATACTGGTTGAGTTGATGTGGGAATTCAAGCAGTCGCCGGATAGCGAGTTCCAAGGGGCATTTATGGGGAAAGTGATAAGTCATAACTGAAGTGACCTATTGACGTTATCGAATGGCATGCATCATTTTCACTTTGAAATCTGAGGAAAGCAATGCATTGAATGAATGGTGGCGCTTTGTTTCTTGTGATTCCTATTCAGATTTCGGGGTTGACCTCAGCCGTTTATTTTGGATTGGATCGATCGTTCTGATCTTGAAGCGTGTCATTATCAGAACTTATATATATCCCCCTTTGTGAAGAGATTCCTTTTATGCACTTCGCTCTTTGATTCAATTAGCTTTCCATTCTAACTTCCAACAATCTTTGATGGATTCTGACACTTCCATCACCAATCACAATGAGATGAGGATCGATCTTCTTTGATCCTTTCACTTGAAGAAGTGTAAAATGGAGCTTGAGCACTATTATAAGCATTTCAATCTTCCCAAATCTTTCACCTTATCGGCACCGGAAAGATCTAAAGTGGTATATCACCATGGTAGTGATAGGTCATTGATCTATCTTAAGCATTTGAAGTACGGGCTCCAACTTCCCATCCACCCTGTTAATCGCCGCATTTTCGAGGCTTTGGTGGTGTCTCCTTCTTAGTTTAAACTGAATTCCATTGCTACCGTAGTGGGGTTTGCTATAATCTGTCATCGGGTAGGAGTCAACTCTAATTTGCACCTACTTGGTCACTTTGCCAACATCAAGACGGTGAAAAAGGAGGGGCACTACCTCCTCCAAACTTTGGGTAGTTTTCGGCTTGTTTCGAATGGCCCCGATTAGAACAAAGATTGGAAGGAGAAATTTGTTTTGATCTTCGAGCCCAACCCCATCCTTTCATGTTCGACTTGGTCTGAGATCAAGAAGGACGTACTAAAGCCCGTCCTTCTTTCGGCTATAGAGATGCAAGTGCTCAACAAAATTCAAGCTTATACTAGGTCTTGAGAGATCAACAATCTCTTTGACCCAGCTGTTCTTCGAGTGGTCAGCATATCGAATGGTCAACTAACTAAAGCAGATACCCTTCCAGTGATGGTCTTAGCTTTTCTGTTAAAACAGCAAGAGGGGTGGATCCAGCTTCGATGAAGCTAGGCTCAACTATAAGGCCCCAAAAATGACTGAGGAGTGAACTAGCTCCTGAAGAGATCGAAATGGTGGCAGCGTATGCTGCCAAAATTGCAGCTTGGTTAGCGGGGCCAAGTGCCACCATTCAAGTCAAGAAGTCAAAGAAGAGGAGGAGGTTAAGTAGAGTCCAAGGACCTCACAGGAGTGTCAAACTGGCTCAAACTTATTTGCGTGGAGCGGTAGAGGCAGGTGTTGTCACCCCAAATTAAAAGGTTGGTTCACATTCAGGCGTCCCTTCCTCTGAGCTGACCGAGGTTGTCGTCCTTGATGAGTCTTATCCCACTCGGCCAGAGGGGGGATAAGAGATGATGGAGCCCACTAAGGGAGAAGTCTAAGATGGGAGTCTACATCTCAGCCCCTCTACCTAAGTTATTCCATAGACCTAGTCAGGAGCCGGTTGATGCAATAGCTTCGGCCATGGGGGTGGAGGGATTGCCCAGCCTCTGAGTGTGGAGGAGTCAACACGGATCGACATGGCTCCAGTTGTAGGCATATAAAATTGCTTATAGGTCCCCTAGCATATCTCGGCACAAACCGACAAACCAACGAGGCGACGAGATCGAAGAATCGCACAGAAGCGACGGAATGCATCCACCCGCGTGCAGAATCAAGCTAATGAGTTGAGGAATCAACGAGTCATCCAACCGAGAGCAGACTCGGACGAATCACGATCGAATCAAGATCAATTTCGGACTCGAACTCAGAAGCGGATTTACTGCCAAATCTGGAATCCAACTTACTGCCAAATCAGATCATCAAATCAGAGTCTCAGATCAACCGAAACACGGACAAACGAGACAACGGAAAACGACTCGAAAAAGTCAGAAAACACCGCCCGTGGGGGCTCGGCCAAAGCCGAGCCACCTCAAGGCGGCTCGGCCTTAGCCGAGCCACCTTGAGGTGGCTCGGTGGCTCGGTGGCCGAGCCACCTCGGGGTGGCTCGGTGGCCGAGCCACCTCGGGGTGGCTCGGCCATGAGCCGAGCCACC
>NW_017972929.1:0-6833 GCF_001876935.1 Asparagus officinalis | reverse complement strand
CCGTTTATCGGCATCATGAGCCGGTCGCCGTCTTTGGTGACGAGGCGACAGGCGCCACTCGAGTAGACTGTCTCCACTACGAATGGTCCCTCCCATTTGGGTTCAAATTTGCTGAGAATAAGCAATATTTTATTTCCAACCCTTTTGATTGATATCGGGTTATCCTTAAGAATATCACGTATGATGTTCTCCAGGAACTTCCCGTTAGATACAAAGGAAACAGTTTATACTCATATACCCGTTGGAGTTTTGAAAGAAGCAGTTTATACTCGTATACTTGTCGGAGTGTGGTGGTCATTCTCATTCGGTTGTATTGTATTTTTGAGAGTGATACAAGTCTTGGTGGAATGATGGATCCTCCTGTGGTATTCACAATATTTTGGGTCTGAACTCCCGCTGGCTTCCTCCTGGCTTTTAATAGGTGGGAGCTTGATTTTGTCGCTTTTTAGGAGGTACTTGAGGATGGCTGGAACCTCATCATCCTTGAAAGAGTATCGTTGTATCTGAAGTGACTGTTGTGGCGATCGCTCCCACGACTGTCGTTGTGACGTTTGATCAGCAGCGAACCTGGGTACGAACTCTGATTGGCTTTCCTCGACCCTCTTTCTTTTAGGATAGCGTCTAGTCGAGGTCGTGACAGGCTCGACCCCCTTCTGCTTTTCGTCTTCATTTTCATGATGTCGAGAAGTAGGAATTGAGCCACCCCCAGTGTCATTGAAGGATCTGGTCGTACCACCCCCAGCGTTATCGAGGGGTGAATCAGTCTTGACAACCATATTCAAATTTGGACCATTGTTATTTGTCCTATCTGGAATAGGCGTGATTGGGGTAACGCAACAGCTAGACCCAGCTTGATGATCCGATTTAGGAAATTTACACCTTTCAGCTTGCAACTCTCTTATTTGTTGCATAGCCAATTCTATCTTACCCTCAAATTCTTCTTTCTGCTTGATTAATGCTTCTTGAACTATTTGAGTGAGCTGGTCAGGAGTAATGTTGAACGCATCCCTAGTGTTTTTGGAGAGACGTGATAACTCGTGTAGAGTCACTTTTACTGGGATGTTAGCCAATTGGGTCATAACATCAAAGTGATATGAAATATTTGGATCTCCCAGTTTATCTCTTCCAATCTGCTGATTGAATCGAGACTGCCTCGGGTTTTGAACATCTTGGTGCAGGGGCTCCTGTTGGGTCCTCTCAGCAGGTGCGGGGGTAGTTGTAATCATCTCCACCCCATTCAGTCGACGATACTCATTCCCATGTTCATTGTCGGAAAATGAGAAAGTAGGCATTGCTTCGTCATCTTCCCCTGGAATAGCAGAAGTTCCATGACAAGATTTACCTTTTGACTTTTTCTTGGACGAGGATCCAGTCCATTGTTCATCTCCGATCAAATCTGGATGAACCCAAAGAATCTCACCATTAGGGGCTGTGTGTGGCACAAGTCCTTTCTGGCGCTGCTTGTGAGGATCATCGTTCACTGTCTTTACTGGTGTGGCACAAGTCCCTTCTGGCGCTTTTTGTGAGGATCATCGTTCACCGTCTTCACAGCTGCATTTATTACTGGTTCATGTTGGAACCAGTTTAAGGGAACAGAACCGAAGCTGATCGATACTGTATTTGCTCCCACTCCCTTCTCCTTCGGTTGCTTCATTGTGATGACCCCGACATCGATTAGAGCTTGGATCTTGTCCTTAAGAGCATAGCATACCTTGGTAGGATGGTGCACCGCTCTATGAAATGCGCAGTATTTTGGATCATTGACTCTCTTGGCATCTTCCTGATCCTGGACTGGAGGCAATTTGATCTTGTTATTCTCAACGAGGTACTTGAAGATACCGGGAACTTCATCCTCTCTGAACGAATAGACTTTTGGGAACTTCGGCTCCGAGGCTTTTGGCTTCGGGGTCTGCTGTTGCCACCTTGGTTGTTGAGGCGCCTTTTGCTGCTGCTATTGCGGCTGCGCTTGCACCTCGAACGTTTGATTCGCATTCACGGTATTTGCATGTGCTTTTCCTTTTCCCTTAGGGGCAAAGTTTGGTTGCGGAGCATTATTAGCTATTTGACCCCTTTCCGCCTTCTTCCTTTTGAGGAATCGTTCGGCTCGTTCTCCTCGCACCTTCAGATCCTTCCAGGTCTTTGGTGGCACCATTCCCATAGCTTAGAGGATGTCTAAGGAAAGATTGTTGTGATAGGTCTCGAGGATGAAATCTTCGCTGACCGGATCCCTACAATTCATTGCTTTATTCCGAAACCTCTTCACAAAGTTTTCGACTGTCTCACCGTTCTTCTGTTTCTCCTCGAACAGAGTGCTGATTGAGACCTCAGTGTCATCGTCGAAGAAGTTCGTCAGAAACATGTCCTCCATGTCGTCCCAACTGCTGATGCTCCCCGGCTTGAGGCGACGATACCAATCGAAGGCCGCTCCGCGAAGAGTGCCAACGAATGACCGTACCATCAAAGGTTCATTGCCGGAGATTGATAAACGAAAGAACTCCTTCCCTTTTTCTCTTTGGTTAAACCTTTTTCATGGTTATAACCGGAGTTGAAAATTTCACTTCGATAAACGAAGAACTCATCTTCAGATTAGATAACCGTCCTATAAAAGGTAACTTTATCTACATCTTCCAGACTCTCGGATTGGACACCCCACTTCTAGTTTCTTCTTCGCTGGAAATAGAATATAAAATTCTTCCTTTTCAGAATTAAGGAATAGAATATAAAATTCTTCCTTCCTTGTATTCGGGTTCGCCTTCACCCTAAAAGAAGACCGGGAAATAGAATATAAAATTCTCCCTTTCCCGCACCAATCTTTTCCCAAAATTTGTCAATCTAGGATTCATCCTAGGAAGTTTATCCCGAATCCTAAGCAGGGATAAGTCTGCGCCTAACACGCGCTGCCGGTTTAGTCTTTTTCCGCAGAAAAAGCCACCGGAGTTCGATTCTGGGGTATTCTGTCCTGAAACCTAAGCAGGGATAAGTCTGCGCTTAACCCGCGCTGCCGGTTAGTTCTTAACCATTAAAAAGAATACCCGTCCGCATATTCAACATTGTGGCAGGTTGTTATTAATAACACCAAAATCCATGCCTTACACGCGTGGGGAATTTCATCCTGAATCCTAAGAAAGGAAATGCCGACGCCTAACACGCGCCGCCGGTTTAGTCTTTCTCCGAAGAAAAAGACACCAGAGTTCTATTCTGGGGTATTTTATCCCGAAGCCTAAGTAGGGATAAGTCAGCGTCTAATACACGTTGCTGGGTAGCCTATTCCCATGACAATGGCGAAGTCTACGTATTCAATGTCGTAGCACAAAGTCTAAGGGAGTTCATTCCTTTAGCGCGACGTTACATGCGAACGGATTTAGACAATCCGCATGCTAGCCCGACTCAAACGGTAGTCGGTAAAGGCTAATCAAATCCGTTGAAGGCTGGGGGTTAGCCAAAAATCCTAAAGTCAACACCTAACACGTGTCGCCGGGTAGCCTATTCCCGTAACAATGGCGAAGTCTATGTATTCGACATCATAGCACGAAGTCTAAGGGAGTTCATTCCCTTAGCACAACGTTACATGCGGAACGGATTCCGATAATCCGCATGCTAGCCCGACTCAAACGGTAGTCGGTAAAGGCTAATCAAACCCGTTGAAGGCTGGGGGTTAGCCAAAAAACCCTAAAGTCAACACCTAACACGTGTCGCCGGGTAGCCTATTCCCGTAACAATGGCGAAGTCTATGTATTCGACATCATAGCACGAAGTCTAAGGGAGTTCATTCCCTTAGCACAACGTTACATGCGGAACGGATTCCGATAATCCGCATGCTAGCCCGACTCAAACGGTAGTCGGTAAAGGCTAATCAAACCCGTTGACCAAACTTAAAACGTACGACGTTCGAAACCCTAGGTCAACGCCGGTCAACGCGTAACCCTAGGTCAACGCCGATCAATGCGTTGCAATGAAAGAATCAATACTCCAAAAAGTATACGAGTATAAACTGCTTCTTAAGACTCCAATAAACATATGAGTATAAACTGTGTCAGACGCCGGACAATGCGTCGCAATGAAGCTTGGACGCTAGACAACGCGTTACAATGAAGCTCAAACGCTGGACAACGCGTTGTAAATGGAGATTCAACGCCGACGACCGATGGTCAGTTCTATGTGGAAATAACCAACTCGGGCTAAAAAATCAGAAAATCGAAAATCGACTTCAAATTCAAAATTCCAACAGACGGTCAGACAATAAATGCAGCACCGGAACCTTTACAGACATTCGACAAAGCACCGAACAGCCTGGAGGACTGAAGGAATCAAGAATGGAAACCACTCCAAATATCCAGTCGCAACCAATCGTAGGATGGGACAATCATATCCAAAGTATTACAGACTCTTCTATAAAAGAACGAGGCTGAAATACTTTGGAGGGGGTATCTGTAGGCGTATAAAACTGCCTATAGGTCCCTACGAACGGCTCAGTGCTAAGAAAAGATGATGAACGTCATAATCTAAGTAACAGGAGCTTGATTAATGTCGACAAACACATGAAGTGGGTTGACGAACTATATGAAGCAACGGAGTTTCAGAATTATGAGGATACGAACGGATCGGGAGCCCCGTGTCACTTGCAAAAGACGAAATACCCTTCGTGTCTCATTTATTCCACAGATGATCTAATCATTGGAGCTTATAGAACTCCTCATCATATTTCCAACACACTTTGAATCGTTTAAATCCGAGTTCGGATGAAAAAGTTATGGCGAAAATGGACAAGTGTGCAAAACAAAATGTCCCAGCCCGAGCCGAGACACCCAAAGGTGTCTCGGAACTTGTGGATCTGTTTTGACCATTATCCCGTTTGAATCTGAAGAAACTCAAAACAGGAAAGTTGTATATAATTTTGTCAAATTTCCAACACATCTGGAATCAGGTCATTTGGAGGTCATATGAGGAAGTTATGCCTAAAATAACGCCGAGACACCCAGAGGTGTCTCGGACCTGGCCGAGACACCCAAAGGTGTCTCGGAACTTGTGGAGCTGTTTTGACCATGATCCTATTTAAATCTGAAGAAACTCAAAACATGAAAGTTGTAGATATTTTTGTTAACTTTCCAACTCATCTAGAATCAGGTCATTTGGAGCTCATATGAGGACGTTATACCTAAAATAGCGCCAAGACACCCAGAGGTGTCTCGGACCTGGCCGAGACACCCAAAGGTGTCTCAGAACTTGTGGAGCTGTTTTGACCATGATCCCGTTAGAATATGAAGAAACTAAAAACATGAAAGTTGTAGATCTCTTTGTCATCTTTCCAATGCATCTTGGATCAGGTCATTTGGAGATCATACGAGAAAGTTATGTTCAAAATACCCGAGACACTCACAAGTGTCTCGGCCTGGCCGAGCCACCTGGCCGAGCCAGCTCGGATCTGGGCCCAGATCTGGGCCCAGATCCGGGCCCAGATCCGCTTTCAATGCCTATAAATAGAGGGCTGTAGGCTCATTTTTGAAAGGTTGGAACTTGGAGAGCCGAAACTCTGCCGAATTGAAGATTAAGCTCAGAGTTTTGAAGACTTAAGGACTTGAAGATTCAGATCTGGTTCTCGGCGAACGTCCACGTCACAAAAGGCAGGATTTCGAGAGAGGTAAAGATCAGATCTGAGATCTACACGAAATCACACTCCGGATCAAAGCTTGGCCTTTGATCCCGAGAATTAAAGGCTACTATTTCCTTGGCGAAATAGTACCCTCGGCTATTATTTCCTTGGCGAAATAATACCCGTCGAATCGTGTAGATCCGACCGGATCTAGATCGCGCGGTGGTCCACGGATTAACCCCGGCGTCGGCAAAGAACCCACACAAAGCAAGAGACCGCAAAACAGGATCTTGCGATTTGTTCAAAAGGAAAGTTGTACCCACACAAGCGAGCGACCGCAAAACAGGAGCTCGCGATTTGTTCTAAAGGAGAAAGTTGTAATCTTTTTATTTTCTTTGATTTCGTTGTAACCGGATCTAAAAAAGACCGGATCTTTTGTAATCAAAAAAATCAATTACTTGAGATAACGATGAATTCAATGAAGGCAATTTTCACCGCGAACAATCTGGCGACCATAGTGGGAGCCAACGATGTCGCAACCGCGGATCTCAATCCCGGGCGAGGAGGAGGTCGAGTATGAATTCGACCAGGCCAAGTTCGAGGAGTACCTTTCATCCTCGTCTGGATCTACCTCCCCCCGCAAGTCCAAGAAGTTCTCCTCCAGGAGAAAGGCTCGTTGGTTTGAAGAAGTCCAGAATACCAACGACGCTCTCACCCCAGTTGACGCCAAAGTTGCGTCAGGTGAAGTTCCATCGACCTCCAACGAGGTCAAACCTGTTCTCGTCAACGCTTCTACTGTTGAAGGCGTTGTGACTCTCTCGAAGAGAGCCCGCCAGAGGCGACGTCAACGCCTTGCGCGGCAATTCGCCAAAGCGATGGAGTCCACGGACGGGGTCCGCTACAACGCGGATCTGAAGAATAGGAGAGGCAAACAGCCTCAACAACTGAAGAATGGCGGTTCCTCCAAGCCGCCGACGAACGAATGGATCCGGGTCAAACGGAACCGTTCGACACTCGAAGAGCGGATTCACAAACGCCGCACATTGCTTGCACAAGCAAAAATTCTTGTGCAAAAGGCCGAGAAATTGAGGGAAGAAAAAGTGGCCAAAAAGCCGCCATCAACCCGCCAAGTGTGGAGGCCGAAGCAGCCTCCAACCAAAGTTCAACCTCCGGTGAATCAACCAAAGTCGCCGGTAATCCCAATAGCTTCTCCGGGAGATCATGCAGAATCATCCCGAAGGAA
>NW_017972928.1:66018-66280 GCF_001876935.1 Asparagus officinalis | reverse complement strand
ACGAGGGATGTATTCAATAAAGAATTCTTCAAAAGATTCTGCCATTTTGATGGCCTCCTGGTGGTATGGTATCAGGTCCTGGTTCCTGACTTCATACTCTCCACGGACTTGGTTGACTATCAACTGAGAATCCCCAAAAGCTTCGAGATCGACCCCCAGCTCTTTGGCGAAACTGAGTCCAATGAGAAGCGCGTTGTACTCGGCTACGTTATTGGAGCACAGACTAGTCAATGAATAAGCTCGAGGCATCACATGCTTTCCC
>NW_017972928.1:64219-65893 GCF_001876935.1 Asparagus officinalis | reverse complement strand
TGGGTTTTATCCGGCAAGTCATCATATACTTCTGCCGTATCTGTGGTCGGGTTTGCCGCCAGAAGATCACAAATCGCTTGTCCTTTGATCGACTTCTGTTGTTTGAAGTGCAAATCATATTGGGACAAGAGAAGAGCCCATTTCGCTAACCACCAATTCATAGAGGCTGGTTGCGTCATAAACACCCGTACTGGGTTAACCTTGGAAATGACGTAAATCGTCTGTCCAACCAAGTAATGCCGCATCTTTTGAATCGCAAATACCAATGCGAGGCACTTTTTCTCGATCATCGGATATCGAGACTCGGCGCCTACCAAGGTCCGACTTAGGTAATAAACTGCCTGTTCGTGACCGTTATCATCGTCTTGTGCCAGTAAAGCACTTATCGAGTGGTTCATCGCCTTGATGTAAATCAAGAACGGTTTACCCGATTTCGGCAGGCGTCATCCCAAATACGTTTTGATACGTTTTGATATCTTCGCCAGATACGTTTTGATATCTTCGAATGCTTTTTGGCAGGCATCGTCCCAAATGAATGACACCCCTTTCTTGTTTAGCTTAGAAAATGGTTGGCACTTCCCAGAAAGGTTTGAGATGAACCGCCGGATGTAAGCTAGCCGCCCTTGCAATCCTCTGAGCTCTCTCAAATTTCTAGGAGGTTGCAGTTCGTGTATCGCCTTCACCTTGTCAGGATCGATATGTATACCTTTAGTGGTGACGACGAATCCAAGGAATTTTCCGCTAGACATTCCAAGGAAAGATTTAGTAGGGTTCATCTTCAATTGATGACTTCGCATGAGATCGAACATCGTCTTCAAGTCCTTGATGTGATCTTCTTTGTTGCGGCTTTTTACAACCAAATCATCAACGTAGCACTCGACTGTTTTCCTGAGATGTTCTTGGAAAATCTTAGTCATTGCTCACTGGTACGTGGCGCCTTCGTTCTTCAGACCAAAAGGCATCACCGTGTAGCAAAAGACACCAAGAGGCGTTCTGAACGCTGTATGCTTCTCGTCATCTGGGTGCATCTTGATTTGGTTATATCCTGAAAACCCATCAATGAAAGACATTCTCTCAAATCCACATGTATTGTCGATAATGACATCTGTGATTGGGAGAGGAAAGTCGTCTTTTGGACATGCCGTATTCAGGTCCCTGAAGTCAATGCAAATCCTGATTTTACCGTTCTTCTTCATGACTGGAACGATATTGGCTAGCCAATCTGGATGTTGCTCCTCTCGGATAAATCCTGATTCGATCAATTTCTTAACCTCTGCCTCAATGGCTTCCATAATCTGCGGACGAAACCATCTTTGCTATTGTTTGACAGGTTTGGCATCCGTCGAGGCGGTGCATTGCCACATTGGGGTCGAGCCCTGGCATATCTTCATAGTTCCAAGCGAAGACGTCAATATACTCCCTGATGAGAGCAATTAACTCCTCCTTCTCATTTGGGGGAAGACCATCACTGATGAATATAGGCTTTGGGTTGGCCTCGTCACCCATGTTAACTTAGACTATTTTATCTTCAGTGGGGGGTTCCCTCTGTTCAAACCTATCACCATACTGCATGTTCAGGTGATGAACCCACGGGTCTTCCTATGTTGGCATTTGATCGTCGTTCTCCATTGTGGACGGATCGGCTGTAGCCATGTTCGACATTAGGGCTTTGAA
>NW_017972928.1:25485-61714 GCF_001876935.1 Asparagus officinalis | reverse complement strand
GAAGCTTATGTGGAATATAAAGTCAAAGTTTCAAATGAGTTTACTTTATAATTTTAAGAAATGAGCTTATTTTATTGAGAATTTAAAATTAAACATAGTAAATTGCTATAGTTAATATAATTGTTAATTTTATATATACATGAAGCTTATGTGGAATATAAAGTCAAAGTTTCAAATGAGTTTACTTTATCATTTTAAGAAATGAGCTTATTTTATTGAGAATTTAAAATTAAACATAGTAAATTGCTATAGTTAATATAATTGTTAATTTTTAATATATATACATATATAAGCCGTGTCCCGTACCCGTACCCATGCCTATGCAACCTAGTTTGCGAGTTATGAAACTGGTTTTGGAATCCCTATTCTGGTCGCAAACACACCCTGGTGCATTCTTGTTTTAGTTTATCGTGGAAACTAAACTAAACCATGGCTTGTGACTGAATTCAAGTCCATTTTAATTGCCAAACAATCTCAATCTCATTCTTTTGAGTGTTCTCCCTAACTCCATGGAACTTTGGTTTTGGGAGCTTCAACTTCATTCTCAAAGCAGCCCTGCACTAGAACTTTCTCCAAGTGCAAACGCTTGAGATTGATATGTACATGGGGCAGCATGGAATTACTTGGACACTAGTAGAAAAACGAGCAACTTAAACGGAAACTTTTATCTAGGTTGCTCCAAATCCCGTCTAGGTTAGTTCAACTAGATGAAAATCCTTCTAGTTAGGTCCGTTTATTTTACTTCCGTCTAGTTTGACGCAACCTAGACGAAATTTTGTCTAGGTTGATCAATCTAGTTAGAAGTCAACCTAGACGGAAGTAAGAATTCCGTCTAGGTTGTCAACCTAGACGGATTTTCGTCTAGGTTGATTATGACAACCTAGACGGATTTTCGTCTAGGATGTCTCATCCTAGACGAAATTTCGTCTAGGTTGATAATTTTTCAGCAAAAAAAATTAATTATAATTTGTATTTCACTGTACAACTACATTAATATATGAATACATCTAATAAATATTGTACACATGAATATATCCAACCATCCAAATATAATCAAAATTCATAACAATTCCATTCAAAACCAAATATAATCAAATCCAACAAATTCATAACAATTCCATTCAAAACCAAATATAATCAAATCCAACACAATGCACAAATCCAACCATCTACTCCAAAATATAATTCCATTCAAAACCAAATATAATCAAATCCAACACAATGCACAAATCCAACCATCTACTCCAAAATATACATCAACCAATGTTTGCGTCAGGAACAAGTTCTGTTGTAGAATTCATTATAACTGTTTATTGATTACAATGAATGTAAAAGAGTGAGCTTCGTACTTTGTAAAACTACTCTTTACAACAAAAATCAAATTACAAGCTCCTTAGAAACAAACGCAGGATCGTTGTTTGGATCGCTGCTTGCGTGGGATCTTTGCCTGTGCTGGGGGTGCGTTAGCCCGTGGACCACCGATTCACAGATTCTAATTGAATCGTGAAGGTTTTGGGAATTCTTCCTTCGTTTATCAAAGTAAAAATTTAAAGCGAATATCTTATCGATGTAAGATGTTCACTCTTCTAAAGATCAAGTCAGAGCTTAGATCTCTAGGAATCGCCAAAAGCTTCTTGAGGATGTTTGTGAAGAAGGAAGACTCTCTCTCTTGCTCCAAATCACCAAAAGCTTAAGTCTCTATGCCCCAATCTGCTCTCTTGCTTGGTCCCCCTGTCAATGATGGCCCTAGGGGGGTATTTATAGCCTCCTTGGATGATAACTGAAAAAAATAACCGATCAACAACTGCCCCTTTAGGCGCGGCAGTCGACACTGTTGCGGCCAAAGGGCGCGACAGTCGACACTGTCGCGGCCAAAGGGATAGGCAGTCGACACTGCCGCTCTTTCACAACTTTTAACCACTTTTTACGTGGTTTAACCACTTGTCCACGTCAGCACACATCTCCTTTTTATCATGGCATCATGTGGACATCGTATAACTGTTTTAGAACCGCGCAGCAACTTCCCCATGGCTTACGCAACACCAACTACTGCCGTGCCTATGCGCGGCAGCAAACACTGCCGCGCCCACACGCTGTAGTTTGCATTGTTCTATGAATTCACATTATTTTGTGTTGATTCACAGATCTTTTTGCTTCCTTTGGGCTTGTATGATCTCCCATGACTTAGATACTGGTGTTTATCATCTTCTCTTTATCTTTGAAAAGTATTTGGATATCTATGAGTATTTTTAGACGCCTACAGATACCTCCTCCAAAGTATCTCAGACTCATTCTTTTATAGAGGAGTCTGGGACACTTTGGATAAGATAGGTCTTACTTGCAATCCCTTTAGTACTTAGTTGAGGAGATCGTGTAGAAGGACCTGTAAACGGCTTCAACTCTTGACTTCTTCATCTTTTAGTCTACTCAGTGCTTTGTAGAATAGCTAAAATTCTTTCAGTGCTGCGTTTATCGCTTGACCGTTGTCGAAATCTTGAACTGAAACTAATGTTTTGATTTGTGAATTAGCTCTTATCGTTGAACTGATGTTGAACTAATTGTCTTCATTGGGAATTCATATCTGGATCGCAATTGAATCCCCTGAGATCATCCATTGAACTTTTTTCCTTAGCCTTATTTTGGCGAAAATCATTAACGCGTTGACAAGCGTTAACACAGTTTATCCTCGTGCGTTTACTAGAGTATACACAGTTTAAGCTCTTAAGATGTCGGAGCATGGCGGTCCTGAGTGTCGAGACTGCAGGACCAATTATTCAGGTCGGTTCATCTGCAGGTATAGATTTTATCCTGAGTTTGTCGGATACTCAAGTCACGAGACCAACTAATAAAGCTGGTGCGTCAGTGATTATCACATTTATAGTATTTTTGGCAAACCGTCAGCCATCAACGGGTTTGATGAGCCTTTACCGACTACCGTTTGAATCGGGCTAGCATGCAGATTGTTTAAGTCCGTTCTGTATGTAACGTTGTGCTAAAAGAATAAACTCTTTTAGACTTGGTGCTATGATGTTGAATACATAGGCTTTGTCGTTAATACGGGAACGTACCACCCGGTGACGTGTTATAGACGTAAATTTATCTCTAATAAGGGATTGAGATAATGTCCCCCACGTATAAAATGTTGATTTGATAATGTTAATGGGTTACGTCTTTTTGGTACAAAGATGAACCCGACACTAGAGAGGAAGAATTTTATATTCTATCTCCTGGTCTCTTGTTTGTTGGTAGAGATGAACCCAAAATCGGAGAGGAAGAATTTTATATTCTATCTCCTTGTCTCTTTTTTGTTGGTAGAGATAAACCCAGAATCGGATAGGAATAATTTTATATTCCATCTCCTGGTCTCTTGTTTGTTGGTAGAGATGAACCCGAAATCGGAGAGGAAGAATTTTATATTCTATCTTCTTGTCTCTTTTTTGTTGGTAGAGATAAACCCAGAATCGGATATGAATAATTTTATATTCCATCTCCTGGTCTCTTGTTTGTTGGTAGAGATAAACCCAGAATCAGATAGGAATAATTTTATATTCCATCTCCTGGTGCAAAAGAAACTCAAAGTGGGATCTCCACTTAGAGAATCTGGACTAGTTTGAATAATCCTGACTGTCATAAGGTTTGATTATTCAATTCAAAAGTAGACCTCTCGTTCGTGAACTGAATTGAAAGGGGATCTTGGTTGTGGTCCTAACTGTAGTAAGGTTTGACCAAGTAGGAGTTTTGAGACGATCCTAACTATAGGAAGGTCAATTTGTGGACCTCTCGTTCATGAAAGGAATCAAGAGGAGATATTGGCTTTGGTCCTAACTGTTTAAAGGTTTGACCAAATATGAGTTTTGTGAGGGAAGATTGATCCAACGAAGTGATCGAATCTCATCTCAGCAAAAGAGTATTCGGAAATCACCGTGGGGATGTAGTGTTTATCACTTTGTTTGTAATGATCGGGTTATCCCTAAGAAAATTACATATAGCATTCTTCCGAGAACTTCCCGTTACATGAACCATCCACCCCTAGCTTTCCTTACGAAACTGGGTTTATCATTATATTCAGCTGCATGATCGGGTTATCCTTAAGAGTACCATGCATGGTGCTCTCCAGGAATTTCCCGTGAAAGAAAGGAAATAGTTTTGACTCATATACCTGTTGGAGTATCGAGGAACAGTTTATACTCGTATACTCTTTGGAGTGAGGGGAAACGGTTTATACTCGTGCACCCAATGGAGTTAGAGTCGTCTTTACTTGGCTTGTTCCGCCGTTATGACACCGGAGTCAATTAAGGCTTGAATTTTGTTTTTGAGTCCAAAGCAAATCTCGGTGGGATGAAGAACCCTTCTGTGGTACGCACAGTAGTTTGGATCCGTAATCCTCTTAGCTCCCTCCTGATCTTTGATAGGTGGTAGCTCAATTTTGTCATTGGCGAGGAGGTATTTCAATATGGCTGGAGCTTCATCATTTTTGAAAAAATACTCCTTTTGAAACTTCGGATCGAGAGTCGCGTTCCCAGCGATTGCAGATATCGTCGGTCGGCTTCTCTCAGCTTTCTTTCTTTTAAGAAAGTGTTCAGCTTGTTCACCATGTATTTTCAAATCTTTCCAAGTTTTGGATGGTATGACCCCCAGGGCTTCCAGGACATCGATGGAGAGATTATTGTGGCATGTTTGCAGGATAAACTCCTCTGTAACAGGATCTCTGCAATTCATTGCCTTGTCACGGAAGCGCTTGACAAAATTGTCGACTGACTCTCCGTCTTTTTGCTTCTCATCCAGAAGGGTTCCGATTGATACTTTGGTATCATCATCAAAGAAATTATTGAGAAATAAACTTTCCATGTCATCCCAGCAGTTGACGCTATTTGGTTTGAGATGTCGGTACCAATCGAAGGCGGGCCCACGAAGGGTGCCAACGAATGACCGGACCATTAAAGCCTCGTTTCCAGAGATTATGCCCAAGTGAGACTTGAAATAAATCAAGTGCTGAGTAGGCGAGCTCTTCCCATCAAATGGTGTGAAGTTAATCAGATTGAATCTCATTCTCTTGGATAGGGACACGGAATACCCGTCTTCTTTACTTCCTAAGCGGACATCAAAGCATTGACTTTGTTTTTAAGGTCTTGCATTTTCTTATCCTCATCTTCATCTCTCTTTGAGTGATGTTGAGCAGAAATAATTGGGCCACCCCCAGTGTTATTAAGAGGTACAATTGAACCACCCCTAATATTGTTGTTGGAAGGATCCGTTGAACCACCCCCAGTATTATTGTCGTTGGGAGGCGTATCAGCCATAATGACTTCATCCACTTCTGGATCACTGTCATCTATAATATTCTGAGTGTGGCAGCTGGATTCAGCTCGCTGACTGGATTCAGGAGGTTGAGGCCATTGAGCTTAACTCCATCTCCATCTTCATTTCAGCTCTAATTTCTTCACGTTGTTTGGCTAGAGCTTCTTGAAGCATTTGAGCAAATTGATCAGGAGTGATTGTGAACACTTCTCTGGCTTGCCCTATGCTAGATATTGTATCATCCGAAGCAATCGCAGAACAAGTGTCCGAAAGTTCATCCTCTGAGGACATTCCTTCATGCATTTTCCTATAATCCCTACGTTTGATGGCTCTTAACTGGAGTCGAGACATCCGTTAAGTAATTCTTGAATTGACTTTTCTTTCTGGGAAAAAGTCGGAATTTGATTCACTTGAATGCCACTTAGATTTTCCTTTATCAGCCATGTTGATGGTGACTTCAGGGAATTCGTCATCTTGGACAGCTGATCTTCTATTGCGGAAATGTCTCGGTTTAGGCTTCGACATTTCGGTGAAAAGCCTCTGGTCTCCATCTTCATTTCAGCTCTAATTTCTTCACGTTGCTTGGCTAGAGCTTCTTGAAGCATTTGAGCAAATTGATCAGGAGTGATTGTGAACACTTCTCTGGCTTGCCCTATGCTAGATATTGTATCATCCGAAGCAATCGCAGAACAAGTGTCCGAAAGTTCATCCTCTGAGGACATTCCTTCATGCATTTTCCTATAATCCCTACGTTTGATGGCTCTTAACTGGAGTCGAGACATCCGTTAAGTAATTCTTGAATTGACTTTTCTTTCTGGGAAAAAGTCGGAATTTGATTCACTTGAATGCCACTTAGATTTTCCTTTATCAGCCATGTTGATGGTGACTTCAGGGAATTCGTCATCTTGGACAGCTGATCTTCTATTGCGGAAATGTCTCGGTTTAGGCTTCGACATTTCGGTGAAAAGCCTCTGGAACACTAAGACTCTTTGCGGGATGGCTTCTCATTTGGAGTAGTCACATTCCGATAGTGCTGCTCTAATGATTCGCATACAGAAACAATGAGAGCTCATTTCTCGGACAATCCTCTTTCGAGTTTTGTTCATACCCCCAGCTTGATAGTATAACTCATCGGTATGATTACCGAAGAATTGTATCATCTGTTGGTATGACCCCCCAGGTATAACGATGTCTTTTGACGAACATGTCTTTTTCTGAGGATGTAAAGCCTTGTTGGCGTTCTCAGGACAACTTGTCGCATTTGAGCGATCCAAGGTCACGTCAGGAGTCACATGTTTAGAACCATGCCCTTGCAGGTGCATAGTCTTAACGGGCTCCTGAGTCTCATTACGAACTCCCAAATGAGTAGAAATTAGGGTTTTCCCATCCTGGAGTTGTTTTGACTTGATAGGAGGATACTTACGACCCCAGTGTAAGAATCTATTTGGGGTTCATTCACTGGACCTAAACGTTCTTTGACTGGAATTCTACCTCGATCATCAGGTAAAGGACCGAGGCGATCCGCCATTGTGATCTTAAATTTTAACAAGTCAGGGCTGACCCATGACTTCACTGGTAATATATCAGAAGTGATTGCAGTAGACGAACCAGGAATGGATGTCGACGGAGTCAAAAGAGAGGCATTGGAAGTTTTCTTTTGGCCGCGACAAGGGAGATCGTCGCGGTTGAAGGGTATGCCGTGGCAGCGGAGACTGCCGCGGTTGGAAGATGTGTCGTGGTAGTAGAAGCTGCCGCGGTTGAAGAATGTGTCGCGGCAGTGAAGACTACCGCGGTTGAAGGATTGATCCTGCTGATCCAATTTTTGTGTAAGTTTGGATTTAGGGATCCACACTTGGCTGGTTCTTGGTGATTTTTTAGACACCATTTCCTCCTTCTCTTCTTGTCTTTGTTGCAAAAGAGCACGGACATGAGCGGCGTTTGCATGACGCTTTTGTATACGTTCTTTGAGAGTTGAACGAACCCTTTTGACGAGAGTCCATTCCTCTATCGTGAGTTATGCAGAGATATGAGTGGTTTGACGTTGAGGCGACTGAACCACTTGATTTTTCCTCGATTCTAAGTCCGCATAGTAACGAACTCCATCGGTTTGTCCTAAGGCCTTAGCCCATTGACGAGCGCGGCGTTGACGTTGTCTCTAGCGAGCCCTCTTCGTTAGTGTTGACGAACTTCGACCGAACGAATCCTTAATTAGGTCAGAATCGTCGTGAGCAGAGCTTCCGACTTTGGGGGTCGCCGTGATAATATTGCGAGGGGAGGCCTCAGCAACAATTGGGTGAGAGTCTTCACCTTGAGCCTCCTTTGGCATGTAAGCCTTCTTCAATGGTGAGATCCTCTTGTACTTGCCAGATAATGGAGAGCTTAAAGAGGATAATGAGAGATATTTCTCAAACTTGGTTTGGTCAAACTCGTATTCGACTGTGGATTTAACTGGAATCTTGATCGGCTGCGACACGACGATCTTGGCAGCGAGACCGTTACCTCCCACTGTGGTCGCCAGTTTGTTTGTGTCAGGAACAAGTTCTGTTGTAGAATTCATTATAACTGTTTATCGATTACAATGAATGCAAAAGAGTGAGCTTCATACTTTGTAAAACTACTCTTTACAACAAAAATCAAATTACAAGCTCCTTAGAAACAAACGCAGGATCGTTGTTTGGATCGCTGCGCGTTTGCACGACGCTTTTGTATACGTTCTTTGAGAGTTGAACGAACCCTTTTGACGAGAGTCCATTCCTCTATCGTGAGTTATGCAGAGATATGAGTGGTTTGACGTTGAGGCGACTGAACCACTTGATTTTTCCTCGATTCTAAGTCCGCATAGTAACGAACTCCATCAGTTTGTCCTAAGGCCTTAGCCCATTGACGAGCGCGGCGTTGACGTTGTCTCTAGCGAGCCCTCTTCGTTAGTGTTGACGAACTCCGACCGAACGAATCCTTAATTAGGTCAGAATCGTCGTGAGCAGAGCTTCCGACTTTGGGGGTCGCCGTGATAATATTGCGAGGGGAGGCCTCAGCAACAATTGGGTGAGAGTCTTCACCTTGAGCCTCCTTTGGCATGTAAGCCTTCTTCAATGGTGAGATCCTCTTGTACTTGCCAGATAATGGAGAGCTTAAAGAGGATAATGAGAGATATTTCTCAAACTTGGTTTGGTCAAACTCGTATTCGACTGTGGATTTAACTGGAATCTTGATCGGCTGCGACACGACGATCTTGGCAGCGAGACCGTTACCTCCCACTGTGGTCGCCAGTTTGTTTGTGTCAGGAACAAGTTCTGTTGTAGAATTCATTATAACTGCTTATCGATTACAATGAATGCAAAAGAGTGAGCTTCATACTTTGTAAAACTACTCTTTACAACAAAAATCAAATTACAAGCTCCTTAGAAACAAACGCAGGATCGTTGTTTGGATCGCTGCTTGCGTGAGATCTTTGCCTGTGCCGGGGGTGCGTTAGCCCGTGGACCACAAATTCACAGATTCTGATTGAATCGTGAAGGTTTTGGGAATTCTTCCTTCGTTTATCGAAATAAAAATTTAAAGCGAATATCTTATCGATGTAAGATGTTCACTCTTCTAAAGATCAAATCAGAGCTTAGATCTCTAGGAATCGCCAAAAGCTTCTTGAGGATGTTTGTGAAGAAGGAAGACTCTCTCTCTTGCTCCAAATCACCAAAAACTCAAGTCTCTATGCCCCAATCTGCTCTCTTGCTTGGCTCCCCTGTCAATGATGGCCCTAGGGGGGTATTTATAGCCTCCTTGGATGATAATTGAAGAAAATAACTGATCAACAACTGCCCCTTTGGGCGCAGCAGTTGTTGCTGTCACGGCCAAAGGGCGCGACAGTCAACACTGTCGCGGCCAAAGGGTGCGGCAGTCGACACTGTCGCGGCCAAAGGGATAGTTACAGCCACGTCCGCACGATCTTGCAACTGCTCTTCCACAACTTTTAACCACTTTTTACGTGGTTTAACCACTTGTCCACGTCAGCACACGTCTCCTTTTTATCATGACACCACGTGGACATCGTATAACTGTTTTAGAACTGCGCAGTAACTTCCCCATGACTTGCGCGACACCAACTACTGCCGCGCCTATGCGCGACAGCAATCACTGCCGCGCCTATGCGCGACAGCAAACATTGCCTCGCCCACACGCTGCAGTTTGCATTGTTCTATGAATTCACATTGTTTTGTATTGATTCACAGATCCTTTTGTTTCCTTTGGGCTTGTATGATCTCCCATGACTTAGATACTGGTGTTTATCATCTTCTCTTTGTCTTTGAACAGTATTTGGATATCTATGAGCATTTTTAGACGCCTACAACCAAATCTGTCTAATATATACATCCAACAGCATATATACTAACAATGTACATGAATAAGATAGGATACACGACATGAATAAATATAGTGTTATAACAAATAAAACTTTTTATTGCATTAAAAATAAAAAAACCTCATCTATCGTCGTCGGTGGCGGTATCTATATCCCAGTTGCGAGAACAGATGTTGCTCCCTCCAATATCTGCACTCTGAATGTTCAATTGAATAATCATTATGTGGTGTTTGATAACATATTAAATAGAAATGAATTTATAAATATAAGAACAAATAAGGTACCTGAGTGTTGCTCTGTCTAGCGCCGAAATTATCACCAATCGAGCTTATGATCCATAGGATACCACCATACACGCTATAAGGAATCACACCACCTAAATATTTTATAACATACCCCATGATATCGTCCATCGAGTTCGCCGTCAGCGGAACTCTAGTTATCTCATTAGTCACCTGAATATGCAGCTCCGTGTCAATCTTGTCAATCAAATACGCAGAGATACGTACGACAAATGGTATAACCTGAAAACTGCTAGGGGCTACTCTCATTAAAGTAGATGGTGTGGAGGATGCTGTGGATGATCTCACGCTTATGCCGAGTGAAGCTCCAACACCATGCAGATGATATCTTCCTCTCCTATTATTAGGGAGAAATAAATATTAAATTTTTCTCTCGAATTCAATAATGGTAAACAAATATAAATAGGAACATAGTATTCAAATTGATTCGATTTTTTACCATCCATACCTATTATGACCCATCAGGTTCTGTGTGAGAGTGATGTTCTCCTCTGTAGAAAGAATGTGAGGGTCTGGCTCGGTTTGTTCCTCCTCCTGTGAAATGTACACAGATGCAGCCTCCTTGGATGCAGCCTCAAATCCCTCCTAAAGCACAAATATATAGTTAATTCAAGGTAAAGACCATATTATTTGTGTTCTCGTTTCTTCGTAATATTAACAACAAAATAGAGTTAATAATACAACTCAAGATATGTATAAGTCTCAACACTAACTCGAGATTTGCCTTGATCTTATCCCGATTCTTTTCATCACCCCTATATCTATCACGGAAAATACCATACATCGCTTTTGCCCTCAAGTGTATCGGCATTAATGATTTTCCCTGTCATATTATAAATTATCACACTCATAATCACACTAAGTATTAAGATCATTAAAGCTTTAAATGATATATATCGTATCCTGACAATAAACATCCTCCAGATTGGCATAGGAGTGTGAGCCCAAGTCGTGGTCATGCAGCTTTTTTCTTCTATTTTCTAACCCCTTCGTGGATTTATTCTTAAAAAAAATTCAGTAAATATGCAATGAAATAATATCTTAAAATTATAAAGTAATTTTCATGAAACTAACCTTGGCGGCATCGTTGTCCCAATACATGAGGAGAGCCGTGAAATGAATCTCTTCAACTCGATCATCGAGGTTTAAAATCCCTACCAGTCCTCCTCATACATGTCATAAGTTTCATGTTTGATCTCCTGCCTCCATTGTTTGAGGACTGCTTCAACCTTGATATTAAACACATAATTCCAAGCCCCCTCAAAGTCCTCAAGGCAGAAGCAGTCCTGTAGATTTACATACACATTTAGTAAGGATAATTTAATATCAATTACTAATTATTAATAAATAAAAATCTAAAGCAATATGCACTTACTATAAGCTCAGTCCATATCGCCTCGTATGCGGTCCATGGTAATTCTCGGAAATGAAAATAAGGGTTGATAATGTTTGCTCTACGCACGAGAACCCCAATATATGCATTCAATCGGGTCGACCAAGGACCAACGGGCAAATTAGAACTATTCCAGCGAATTATCACCCTCATTCCTCTTGGCGGTTGTTTAGATTCAGGCTTACCTCCGCCACGTCTAGCCTACAATAATAACATGATAACATATCATATAATATATAAATGTGAAAATTAAAAGTATTTATACAATTTACTATTTGTTATCTCTCTTTCTTTTGCTGCGAGTGCAACAACTTTCCTAGTCTCCAACATAGGAAGCATTTCCTCTAACTTTCTCGCAGCATGTAGGTGTTACTTTCTTGAGTAAGCCTTGGACTTATGAGAGTCCGGAGGTAAGGGTAAACTGAGATAGTCCTGTGTCTTCGGCCGCAAGTCAGTATGGAATGTATATGATGGATATGTCAGGGTCTAAGAAGCACCTACATAAGAAAGAGAATCAATAATATGAAATTTTAATTGACCATTATCAATTATTAAATATTGAATACCTACGTCGGAGGATGGTTCTGGTGCTGCATCAGAGGGGCCGGGTGATGAATATCTCGCATCTGCAGCAAATGAACACTATAAGCTAGATAAGTAATAATTTATAAAATATATTAAAATATTAATTAATTTTTATACCTGCATCCGGAGATGATAGTGTATCATCAGCACCACTACCTGGGGTGATACTCCATGATCGATCACCCTCCGTATCAAAGAGCCTCCTTGCCCTCCTCATCTGCAAATTTAATTGTTAACATAGTTAAGAAAAATTTGGATGTAATTATTGTAGGAAGTCTAGGGATAACGTTATTTTTTTATTCACCTAAATTGAATTATAACACATTATAAAAATTATAATGTGTTATATATCACTCTATTTTTTTCAAAAATTTTATTTCACATATTTTCACATCACTAAAAATTATAATGTGTTATATATCACTCTATTTTTTTCAAAAATTTTATTTCACATATTTTCACATCACAAACTTAAATAATCACACCTACTTATACCTATTTTTTTCAAAAATTTTATTTCACATATTTTCACATCACAAACTTAAATAATCACACCTACTTATAACACGAATGAAACTTAATTGAGTTAGGATTTATAAGTGTTTAAAAAAAATAATTACTAGTGTTGTTCAAATGAATTAACATGTAATTATGGTTTTCATAATTGAGTTAGGGTTTTCACATATTTTTAATTGAGTTAGGGTTTTCATAATTGAACTCGTTTATTTTTTGTCATAAATTAGGGTTTTAAAACTAAATTCAACAATAAATAATAATAAAATTAAAAATTCTAAAGCTCAGTAGAAAAATCATACATTTTTAAACAGATGAAACAACGGACACGCCGGTGGTCACGGTTGGCCTGCTGGAAACTAGGAAAGAGGGGTGGGGCCTGCCGGGGGGGGGGCAGGGGGCTCGGAGAGGGGAGGCGAGAGGGAGGGGGGGAGGGAGGGGACAACTGAGGGGGGATGGGGGCTGCCAATGGGGAAAAGGAAGGGGGAGTGGGGATCGGGAGGGGAGGAGGAGGGGGAGTGGGTGGCTCGGGAAGCGGGAGGGTTCGAGAGGGCACCCGGGGGAAGGAGGGGTCGAGAGGGGCCGGGGAGAGGAAGGGGGTCGAGAGGGGGAGGGGGTACGAAAGGGGGGTCGGGGGAGCCAAGGGAGGGGGTCGGAAAGGGGTAGGGGGAAGGGTCGAGAGAGGACGAGGCTCGGGAGGGGGAGTGGGGGTCGAGAGAAGGGAGAGGCTCGGAGGAGGGAGGGCGGGAGAGGAAGAGGGTGCGGGAGGGGCGGGAGGGTGGGAGTTGCCTAGAGTGGGGGGGGGGTCGGAGAAGGGGAGTGAGAAGAGAGAGAGAGAGAGAGAGAGCAGAGAGAGAAGAGAGAGAGAGAGAGAGAGAAGAGGAGAGGCCTTGCGCGGCGGCTGCTCTAGGGCATTAAGTTGTCCTAGGCAACCTAGACGGAAATCCGTCTAGGTTGCCCTAAGCAACCTAGACGGATTTTCCGTCTCGGTTACGATCAATCTAGACTGAAATCCGTCTAGGTTGCGATTCCGTCTAGTTTGTCAAACTAGACGGAATTTTTCGTCTAGTTTGATCCAATCTAAACGGATCAAACTAGACGAAAATTTTCCGTCTAGTTTGATATAACCTAGACAGAAATTTTTTCCGTCTAGGTTGTTCCGTCTAGATTGGTTGTTTTTCTATTAGTGGGAAGGCTTGTCCTAAATATCATAGCTTATAGTGTTCAACATCATCTATTTCTACTCCTTGTTGAGTCAATATCAAAATTGGATTTTTATAAAGTATTTCGTCAAAAGTATAAAAACAGTTCCATCATCCTTCAACATAGAAGTTTTGGTGTAATGGAGCATTAAAGATGGTATCAGTCTATCAGAGCACCAAGTTTCAAGAAGCCCTAGGCTTGAACATCTTAACCTCCAATTATTAGGATTGACCAATTGAATGCTCTATTTTCACTATTACAAAAGCCTCTAATAGCAACAATTAATTATATTAACTGATACTAATAGGGCTATTGAAACAGTTATGTCAATAGGTGTTTTTGGTTTTATATTTCGAACCGTTCCTTTTAAAAAATCTTAATCTAACTAAATATAAAAAAATAACAGCAAAAAGCGTGCCAAAGGAAAAATTTTGGGCGGCAATTTAAAATTTGGTTTATTAGGCAAGAAATCGCTAAAAATAAGATGTGATAGCAAGGATAACTTCTTCGTTACTTGAGAAGATACAGAGGCGAACTGATCTTCTCCCTCTGATCTTCTCCACGTAGATCTAACGTGTCATCTCTCCACCACCCTCCCTCTCTATGCGCCTCGATGACCCATATAGGTATTCATGTTTCCTTTTTCTCCCCCTTCATTTTTATGAAGAGATCCATCTTTTTCTTCTTCGTATTTTGCGAGAAAGTTCTAACCTTTGGGTGTTTTTTGAATAAAAAGCCCTAATCAAGTTCTATGTTCAGTTTTCATGATTCTGAAGAAAAATCCCTAATGTTTTATACTTATTGGAAAATCCCTACCTTTCGGTTTGTTTTTGGTAATCATGATCTGACATAGATAAGTTTTTATACGAATCTAAAATATATACTTTAATTCTGTGACATACATTTACATGTTTAATTTGATGGTAAATTGCCTCAACTCGAGCAAAGATGAACTGGGAACTTGAAATTGTCTCTAGGTATAATTTAATGGTAAAAACTATACCAAAGTACTGCAATTTGCATGCTAAAAAAATGACAAATAATAGGAGAATTATTCTCTATCAAATTTGTTCTCTTGAACATCTCAAATTTGTAAGCTAGTAACTGAGAATTGGCAGAATATCTTTCATGATCTTAGCATCGTTTATATGACATACTAGTGGGCCTAATCATCGGATATTGTGTATATATATGCATGGAGGGTAAACATATGAGCCAGGGAGCATATATAATAAACATATGGGCTAGAGAGCATATATAACATAATTTTATGCTCCTTGGTTTATTTCATTGCAAGACCTCAAACTTTGATATTTATAAAACTGTGTGCAGGAGTTGTCATGAGCTGTTGAAGAATCTCATGAAAATGCCGACCAAGGTAGCATGTAGTTTCTCTCTTTTAGTATAAAATTTGTGGTATTAGTTTCAATTGAATTACAAAAAGACATCTCTTACTAACACGATGATGGAACTGGTTCTTCTTCGACTTTTTACCCAAAATATCCTATCACGTACCTTTGTGCTTATTTTGCACTTATGGATATACGTAGTTTATGTGTTCATGCCCTTGTTGGAGATATGATTGTCTCTATGAACTGCAATAAGGCATTATAAGTTGTTGTTGTCTAGGATTAAAAATAACTAATTAGGCTTTGTAGTTGTTGGAACTTGGAGAATTACATGCCAAACAGAAAAATGGAATAGAGATGTACGAGAAGTTGGAGAGACTTAAAGAATCCTGACGACCTGAAAGACATAACTTGAGTGACACAAATTCAAATAATATATGCTAGGAAAAGTACTCTGCTTTGCAGGTTTTTGTGCTCGGTAGAAAATATAAATAACCTTTCTTTATGTTGTGGTGCAAATTAGAATTTCTCATACTCACTAATATATCCCACCTTTAACTTTTATTATTATTATGAATAATATATGTTAACAGGATGTAATAATGGATAAAAAACAGGTGTTGAGGGAACTGGCGACATTGAGTAAACTTCTTTAGACTTTGCCAAACCTTTTTGTCTTTTGTTATCAAGTTTAGAAGATCTTAAATGTTATTTAACGTTGTTTGAAATTCTTGTTAGGAATCTAATAGGAAAAATGAACAAACAACTGCAGTTTTGAAAAGGGAGCAACACAGTTAAAATTGAAGCACTTTAAACTTGAGTGGAACAAGTTCTGCAGAAGAGATGCACACATATGGTTAAAGGTTTGTAGTACTTTTTCATAATATATGTGAATAAATATGTAGATGTAGTCTTAATTACTGCAGGCTGTTTCTTCTCAAGGGTTGTGGCAAAGGATTGAGTATGACTTTCTCTTCTTATTTTTTTTACTGCAGGTAGTTTCTTCCTTTTTTATCTCTCCTTAATTTCTTCTTTATAGGGAACACTCTAGTAAATTAGTAGTACATATTGCTAACAAAACATGGTATAGAAAATCTAGTTGTACCAAATTTTTATGCAATATCATCTCCATCTAACCAAATAGCCCTTAGAAAAATAAATCGACAAACATGGAAAGCTCGACAAGTTCATGAACTTATGAATGAACAAGACACTGAAATGATCGAGGGATTGTCAGAGCCTAGATTTAATTCTAGGCTCAAAGCAGACACTAATTCATCCTCTATTGGCCATTCTCTAGGTGACAGACACTAATTCATCCTCTATTGGCCATTCTCTAGGCGACAAGATGTATTCCAAGTGAATTCCCGCATCATAACTATTGTGAATATCACATACTCAAAGTACAATATGATCCTAAACTTCTACCGATTTTTTGATTAACAGGTATACTGAAAGAGATAATGAAAAAAGGGGCTCAACATAAGTAATTTTTCATACAATAGATTCGTTTTCAAAACTTTACTGAATATTGTTGGTCGCAATGGTGAGAAGCACACTCTTGTTAGAGTACGAGTTTAAGAATATGTAGATGTAGTCTTAATATTTGATCTGGTTATTGTAGGTGTTGAAAATTGCCTACGGGCTCTCGTTCACAGCTCGAAACAGAGAGAAGACGTTGAACGTCACTATCCGAGTCACAGAAGCTTAATTAACATTGATGAGAGCATGAAGCAAGTCGATGAACCGTGTGAAGCAATGAAACTGCAGAATAATGAAGATACGAACTGATCGGGAGCTACACTTCGCTTACGAAAAATAAAATACCTCTCGTGTCCCATCTACTCCATGTATGATTCAACCATGGGAGCTTGTAGATCTCCTCGTCGGCTTTCATACGTACTTTAAATAGCACAATTCCGAGTTCGGACGACGAAGATACCGCGAAAACAAATGGGACACGCAAAATAGTACCCCGGACCTTAGCGGAGACACCGTACATGTCTTGGCCAAGGCCAAGACTCCTGAGGTGTCTTAGCCAAGGCCGAGACAGTCATAGAATCTCGGGTGTCCGCAGGCTCCAAAAAGTCATTTTATGCAGTTTTGAATCGTTTTTTTGACCGTTAACCGCCTGGATTTGTTCCAACTGATCTAATGTTATCCAAAAACGTGATAAAGTGGTTATAATCGGGGATAAGATCGGATCGGTGGTTTTTATCTGAAAACTGAGCTTCTGATGCCTATAAATACAACCCTAGGGCCTTCATTTGAAGAGATCTAAAATTCTCGAGTCTTGGCGAAGCCCTGCTAAATTAGAGACTAAGGAGCACGAATTTCAGAGAGGAGGAGATCGAATCGAGTTCTTCGACATAAGGAAGAGGGGTTCATCAGATTCATAGCCCGGTTCCTTCTCTTGGGATCGTACCTAGCTGCGATCTTGAGAAGAGTGGTTATCTTGCTGTTGCCGAGATAATTGCTTACGTTTCTTGATTCCTTCGCGAATCAATGAAACTCCGGTTTGATCTGATCGCTTGGTAGTCCATGGATATTAACATCCCCGGCACAAGAAAAGATCCAACGCAAGCAGCGGGTGATAAACGTCCGTTGTGTTTGTTTTGACGAGAGTTGTAATTTTTTATTTTCATTGTGTAAGAGTCTTATAAAAAGACTATCCTTTTGTTTTTATTGTAACGACTGAAGTTGTAAGTGAATACCTTAATGAAGAAATCAATTTTCTCCCCAAACAAGTTGGCGACCACAGTGGGAGCCAACAGCCTTGCTGCCAAGGCTGTCGTGCCGCAACCGGTGATCAAGATCACGGTGAACGAAGATGTCGAATACAAATTCGACCAGGGTACGAGAGCCCATCCAATGTCGAACGAGGTCGAATATCCAAGATCCCCTCACCGCTGCTGCACTTACACCTCGTGACGCCCCTCCAATGTACAACGAGGTCAAAGCGGTAGACCTAGGCCTCCCCTCCATCAAAGGTTTAGTTGTTGAAGGCGCGCCGACTCTATCGAAGAGAGCACGCCAAAGGCAACGCCAACGCCTTACGCGTCAACTTGCTAAGGCTTTGAAGCCAATGGACGGAATCCGCTATGATGTGGATCTGAAATCCAGGAAGTGCCAAGAACCACAACGGCGATCGAGCAACCCCTCCTCCAAAGCAGAAAAGAATAAATGGGTTCGTGTCAAAAGGACCCACTCTACCCTTGAGGAGCGAATCCAGAAGCGTCATGCATTGCTTACGTAAGCCCGAATCCTTGTGCGAAAAGCATGAGAAATGCAGAAGGAAAAGGTGGTTAAAAAATCGCCCAATAAGAAACGGGTTTGGATGCCAAAGGTCAAATCAGTGCCTAAGGCAAAAGTAGACGAAGTTACCATTCAGCTTTCGTCAACTCCGGATCTTTCTCCCCTTGTCCCCGTACCTCCGACGAAGCCATATGGTAGCATGGATCTCCTCAAATTCAGAATTCCTCTGAAAGACCGTCTTGGTCCTCTCCCCAAAGATCGAGGTAAAACATCTGTTAAGGAGAGAGGACCATTGAAAGGCTCCCGAAAAACCATTCAGGCTGGGGGTCGTACTAATCCCCCCAATAATAATAACAAAGGGAAAGCCCTTATAACCGACCACATCGGATTACGAGTCAAAGTTCAAGAGCCCGTTAGATTTTCACACTCACAAAGGCGTGACTCTAAACGTGTGACTCTTGAAGACGCCAATGAAGCGTCGTATCCCCAGAGGGAAACGTATTTGTTTGATGACGATATTATACCTGGAAAGTCATGCCAATACACGATAGGTTGCTCTAGTCATCAGACCGATGAGTTATACTATCAGGCTCGGGGTATGAATAAGTCTCGAAAGAGAAATACCGGAGAAACAGACTCTCACTGCTCGTGTGCTAAGATTACCAGGGCAGTGTTGTCAGAATGTTCCTGTCCCAGGACAATTCCGGAGAGAGTTTAAGTGTTTGAGAGGATCTCTGCTGGAACATCCAAGTCTAAGCCAAGGTGTTTCCGTAAAAAAAACCTGCCGCTCAAGACAATGAATTTTCTGAAGTGTCCATCAACATGACCGGTAAAGGGAAGTCAACACAACACTTTAGTCTAGATCAGTTTTCGGCAGTATCCCAGCGTATGACCTGATTGCAATCGAACCATTAGACAAAGGGATTACCAAAGAATGTAAAATGGACTACCCTCAGATGATGAAACGTCAGACGCTTGTTCTGCGATGGCTTCCGATGATACAATATCAAGCGTAGGGCAATCCTATGAGTCATTTATGATCAACACCGAGCAAATGGATAAAATTCTCGAGGACACCCTAGCCAAACAGAAAGAGAATTTAAAATTCAAAATGGAAATGACAATGTAGGAGATGAGGGATATGCATAGCCAACAAATTGCAGCACTGACGAATGAACAGGGAGAGTCCAGCCGTCGCAATAATCCCAACCAACTTAATAGCGATCGGGAAGCGGATGAGAATATCAACATGGATACCCCTCCCGTTGACAACAATGCTAGGGGTGGTCCGTCCGATGATAACAATGTGATGCCCCTGGGTTCACACAAGGCTGCAGTCCGAGGTGAAACCAGGAATATCAAACCTGTCATGTACCACACCGTGAAATAATATGTTTCACCATTATAATTACTATCTCTAGTAGAGTCAACAACAGGTGTAGATACAAAAGCAAGTAAAAGATAATACAAGAGATATATGATGAAATAATAGAGATAAAAATGATATTTCATCATCCAACATACAAAAATATAAAGTAACTAGTCTGGAGATCTCAACAAGTCTCAAATACAGAATATCTGATAAAAGGAAATAATGCACACAGTCTTTACAACCTCTAGAACATAACTCTCAAATGTCTAAATAAAATGTCTACAGTGGAGCTCCATAAATAAAATAAAACTATAAATGAAAGATAGAAGATGGACGCTAATAAGTATCGCCATCAACCTGCGACTCTCCGTGTACCTAGCTCGTTACCTGAAATGGGAGGGGATAACGAGCGTCAAAGTGCTAGCGAGCAACATCACAACCAACCCCAAGGGAGAGGGCTCGTTGCATATAGAAAATACAGTTAATACATATATACATGAAATCATTGATCCTAACAATAAGAGGATTTTAGTATTTAGGAAATTACAACACGAGCATAGGTGCGTTAAGCAAAATAATCCAAACAAGGAAACCCTCACGTATATACCTTGTATCTCAAATTGTAAATCCCTAAATACCAAACCCAAGATCTAATACAGGAACAATAATATAAAGAAGACTAACCCATCTCAGAACTCAAATACCATGTCATGTTAAAACCCACATAAGTGTCATGTCCAGCTTATGTAAGTGTAAGTGTCATACTCAAGGTTTAAACAGGTGTCCAATACATGGACTAAGACTAGGTATAGTGGATTCCCAACACATGGACTGCGTATATAAATTGTCCAACACATGGACTGAATGATGAATTTCCAACACATGGACTGAATATAATGAATGTCCAACACAAGGACTGGATATGATGAATGTCCAACACATGGACTGCACATAATAATTGCCCAACACATGGACTGAATGAAATGTGTAGAATATCGATAAGATATATGAAAAGGATGCATATACACTAATTTCACACGTGTCTCGGTGTGCAAATCTAAACTCATGTCTCACACGTGTCTCGGTGTGCAAATCTAAACTCATGTCCGCAAGCCATCTCACATATGAAGATACATAATATACAATAATTTCTAATGCCAAATATTTGAGGTGACTCCTCGTTTCACATTAAAGCACACAACAAAAGTAAACATGCACAAACTGTGCCGGCGATCAACCGAAACAAGCAGAAACCCTTCACAGGTTTCTATCTGTTTCGAAACAAATCTAGAAGTGACATCATTATTTTCCAAGCATAATATTACTGATATCAACATATATGAGACAACATGAAATGAAATATTAGCATGTAAATATATCATCGAAACCCTAAATATTTATATACACATGTTTAAACATTTTAAAAGCAAAAAATTATGATTTAATTCATGATTAATAAATTTCAGATCTTAAATTTGTTAAGGTTACTATTGTAATCAATTAGAAAATTATGATAATGTATTCTCACTCCATAAGTTATAAAGATCTATCTTTTGTACACTAAAAATACGTTTTAGGCTAGAAAAATCCGAATAAAACTTAATAAAATATGCAAAATAAAAGCGTACAGAGTTGTAGGAGATGTTACTCGCCTCAGATACTGAAAAACTCCTACCACGTGAAAGAAAACCAATCCCCTTCGCTGCACTGTACAAAACCCGCTGAATAATCCTCCAAAATCCCTCAAAATCGCCAAAGAAAGAACTAGGGTTTGAGAGAGGGGAAAAGGGGCTGCTAGGGTTTGGAACACAGGAGAAAAGAGGTGTTTTTCGTGTTTAATCATATGTATATATGACAGCAAACCTGAAAAACTACAGCCCAAAACTCGAAACCCGAAACTGAAAAACCCAGTCTGACTAGAAACATGCTCTTCGGTATTTTGGCTGTAAATTTTGTATTCGACCTCAGAATGAGGTGATTAAAGATTTGTTGTGATGAACATATCTACAACTTTGTTCTTTTAAGTTTTTCCATATTCATAACGTATCAGTGTGTAAAATACAAAATCTCTCAACTGGTCATAAATTTCCAGATTTATACATCGAGCATGATTTGTGCATTTGCTCTTATATATATACATATATACATTGAATTGATCTCAAATCAATTCCTAGCATACTCAAACATCATAATATGTTATTTATAAATATATAACATATTTATTATTATTTATCATAAAATATTTAAATTTTTAGGGTTTTACAAACAATACGAAGGAGGACTACGTAGCTTCTCCCCAGGATCGCTCAAAGAAAGATACGAGCGAGGATAAGAAGATGAACGACTTAGAAAGTAAAATTAATGCGTTGATGAGTGCTCAAGAAGTAAAGAAGTCCGGAATACCATGTCCATATCCGAGAGAGTGGGAATTAATCTCGTACTCGGCGAAGTTTAACTTGATCAACTTTACGCTGTTCGATGGGAAGGGTTCCCCCACCCAATATTTAATATACTTCAAGTCTCATTTGAGAATAATCTCCGGCAATAAGCCTTTGATGATACGGTCATTCGTTGGCACTCTTCACAGAGCAGCCTTCGATTGGTATCGCCGTCTTAAGCCAGAGAGTATCAGCAATTGGGATGACATGGAAGACACATTTCTTACAAATTTCTTCGACGATGATACCGAGGTTTCAATCAGAACATTATTCGATGAGAAACAAAAGGATGGAGAGTTAGTTGAGAACTTTGTCAAATGATTCCGGAACAAAGCAATGAATTACCGAGATCCAGTCAATGAAGATTTCATCCTTGAAACTTGTCACAATAATCTTTCTTTGGATATCCTTGAAGCTATGGGAATGGCGCCATCTAAAACTTGGAAGGATTTCAAGGTGCGAGGAGAACGAGTCAAACGCTTCCTCAAGAGGAAGAAGGCCGAAAGAGGTCAAATGACGACAAATACTCAACAACAGAATTTTATCTCTCGGGGTAAAGGAAACGCATAAGCAAACGCAGTGGACACGAACCAAACATTTGAGCTGCAACCGCAACTACAACCGCAACAATAGCAAAAGGCGTCTCAGCAGTCGCAGTAGAAACAACAACCTCAAAAACAAAAGACCTCGGAACCAAAATTCTCAAAGGATAAAAAGCCCACATATTCGATATTGTGGCAGGTTGTTATTAATAACATCATAATCTATGCCTTACACATGCGGGGAATTTTATCCTGAATCCTAAGAAGGGATAAGTTAATGCCTAACACGCGTTGCTAGTTTAGACTTTTACTGATTGAAAAAGACACCAGAATCCAAGTCTGGAGAATTTTATCCTAAAACATAAGTAGGGATGAGTCAGCGCCTAACACGTGTTGTCGGATAGTCTATTCCTATAAGAAAGATGAAGTCTACGTATTCAATATCGTAGCACTAAAAGGGTTAACTCTTTTAGCATAACGTTACATGCAGAACGGACTTAAATAATTTGCATGCTAGCCCGACTCAAACGATAGTCGGTAAAGGCTAATCAATCCCGTTGATGGCTGAGGGTTTACCAAAAATCCTATAAATATGAAAGTTATTGACGCACCAGCTCCATTAGTTGGTCTCGTGACTTAAAGATCCGACAACTTCAGGATAAGATCCATACATGCAGATGAATCAGCTTTAACGGTTGGTCCTGCAGCCTCGACATTTGAAACTTCTATACTCCAACACCTTAAGAACTTAAACTGTGTAGACTCCAGTAAACGTACGAGTATAAACTGTATTAACGCCGATCAATGTGAAACCCTAAGGTTAACGCCGGTCAACTCGTAGCCCTAGATCAACACCAGTCAAACACGTTGCGATGAAAGTCAAAGCTAATCGATGTGAAACCCTAATGTCAATGCCGGTCAATGCGTAGTCCTAGGTCAACACCAGTCAATGCGTTGTGATGAAAGTCAATGCCAATTGATGTGAAACCCTAAGGTCAACACTCGTCAACGCGTAGCCCTAGGTCAATGCTAGTCAACACATTGCGATGAAAATCAACGCCGATCTATACAAAACCCTAAGGTCAATGCCGGTCAATGCATAGTCCTAGGTTAACACCAGTCAACGCGTAGCCCTAGGTCAACGTCAGTCAACACGTTGCGATGAAAGTCAACTCCGGTCGATACGAAACCCTAAGGTCAACGTCGGTCAACGCGTAGCTCTAAGTCAACACCGGTCAATGCGTTGCGACAGAGATAATCAATTCAAAGTCAACTCAATGACACGAGCCAAAACCAACTCACCAATTTTGATTCGAGACTTCGATGACGGCTAGATGATAAACGCAGCGTCGGAAGAACTTCAGTTATTCATCAATACATTCAATAGACTGAAAATCAAAGAAGTCAAAGATTAAAGCTGCCTACAGGTCCTTTCACACCGATTGAAGGTTGGACTAATCACATTCAAAGTATTTTAGGCTCTTCTATAAAAAAACGAGACTGAAACACTTTGGAGGGGGTATCTGTAAGCGTCGAAAATTGCCTACGGGCTCTCACATGCAGCTCGAAGCAGAAAGAAGATGATGAACATCACTATCTAAGTCACAGACGCTTAATTGACATTGATGAGTGCATGAAGCAAGTCGATGAACCGTGTGAAGCAACGGAACTACAGAATAATAAAGATACGAACTGATCGGGAGCTACGCTTTGCTTACAAAAAACAAAACACCTCTCATGTCCTATCTACTCCATGTATTATTCAACCATGGGATCTTGTAGATCTCCTCATCAGCTTTCATACGCACTTTGAATAGCATAACTCTGAGTCTGGACGACGAAGATACAACGAAAACAAACGGGACGCGCAAAATTGTATCCCAGACCTTAGCGGAGACATCACACGTGTCTCAGCCAAGGTCGAGACACCCATGGTATCTCAGCCAAGGCTGAGACACCCCAAGTGTCTTGGTCATGGCCAAGACACCCCAAGTGTCTTGGCCGTGGCCGAGACACCGCGGGTGTCCTCAGGCTCCAAAAAGTCGTTTTACACAGTTTTGAGCCATTTTTCGACCGTTAACCACTTGGATCTGTTCCAACTGATCTAATATTATCCAAGAACGTGATAAAGTGGTTATAATTAGGGATAAGATCGAATAAGTGGTTCTTATCCAAAAATAAAGCTTCTGAAGCCTATAAATACAACCCTAGGGCCTTCATTTGCAGAGATCTGGAATTCTCGAGCCTTGGCGAAGCCCTGTTGAATTAGAGACTAAGGAGCACGAATTTTAGAGAGGAGGAGGAGATCGGATCGAGTTCTTCGACATAAGGAAGAGGAGTTCGTCAGATCCATAGTCCGGTTCCTTCCCTTGAGATCGTACCTAGCTGCGATCTCGAGAAGAGTGGTTATCTCGCTGTTAATGAGATAATTACTTTGGTTTCTTGATTCCTTCGCGAATCAATGAAACGTCGGTTTGATCTGATCACTTGGTATTCCACGGATATTATCGTTCCTGACACAGACAAAGATCCCATGCAAGCAGCGGGTGATAAACGTCTGTTGTGTTTGTTTTGACGAGAGTTGTAATTTTTCGTTTTCATTGTGTAAGAGTCTTATAAAAAGACTATCATTTTGTTTTCATTGTAATGACTGAAGTTATAATGAATACCTCAATGAAGAAATCAACTTTCACATCAAACAGTTATAGGTATATCTTTTCTTTTGTATGTTTCTTCATATGTTATGATTTTCTAATCACTGCGTGCAGCATTGTGCATTTGTCTATACTCGACTATTGATATGTTTTTATCATGAATTTAGTCAAGAATTTTTTTCTTTTTGCTTTTTATTGTTTTCTATTATTCCTTTTTTGAAATGCAAACTTCCGAATACATCTGGTTATCACAAATCCTTAATGGACTATGCCCAGTTATATGTCTACCTGATTAATAAAACTAATTTACTCGACCAAAGGCCGATGGATTCCACCATCTTGCTTATTTTGCAAGACAATGCAATTGATTTGCTTAAATCCATTTGACCTCATAGATATAGAATGAAATGGACCTATATGGTAAAGAACCTATGCTTTCTACTTAACTAATAAAAAAATTCTCAAGACCCTCGTTGCAGTCTCATCTTTGACATTGGACAAAGCTTTTTAACTACTAATATTATAAATGGGTTTAAGATAGTTGTGTCAGAGAATAGATGTAAAACCCTGTAATTTCAAAAATATTATGGAAAATAATATTAAATAATTTTTATTATGGTTGATACTATTCTGAGATGAATAAGTATGTTGGTAATCGATTTAAGATCGATTAAGTACTATAAGAATGTATAAAAGTGTAAACATGCATATACACATGAAAAACCAGTTGGCTAAAAACACCTTGGTCATTCGACTACCCATCGACTGATAGGTTTTTGTCGGTTGACTAATCAATAAGCATCAGCCGACCGATAAGCGCCCAGACTGGGTATTTGGTTTTGGGTCAGGAGGTTTCGGTTTGGGCCCTTTTTCGTATATATATACATACATACCCGAATTCTTCCCTTTTTCTGGTTTTCCCACGTTGTTTAGCAGCCACCCTTCCTTCAAAACCCTAGAAATTTTTTTTTTGAGCTTGGGAAAGCTTTGAGAAGTGAAAAGACCTAAAGGAGGGTGGGATCGTGAGCTTTTGGTGGAGGGTCGTGTCTCTCACGTGTTTAAGAGTCCAACATGATTTTTAAGGCAAGTTTCATCTCCTTCAAACTAATCCCCTATTTTTCTTGGTTTTATTTGGTTTTATAGGATTTTTAAAACATATTTTATGAGTAAAGATCACACTTTTAGTTTGTATGAAATAAAGATTTGATCTTTTTGATTTAAAATATTATGAAACAGATTTTTTTAACTTGGGTATATGTTTTGAAGTAAAAGTTACAAGATATTTTACCAATTTGATTTTGTTTTCATGATGAATTTATCAATATAACCATGTTAGGGTTAGTAGATCCCTTCAAAAGTTTATATTTGTGATTTCATGTAGTAGAATAAACCCCCACTATGTTAAGCATAAGATTTATACATGTTTATACACTTCATGATAATAATTTCACAAGTTCACAAGTTCTTGCGAGAAAGTTGGTTTAATTTCATGAAATATGCCCCTGTTCCTGTACCTTGGTCGGTCGACCGACCCAAGGCATCGGTCGACCGATCAAAGCTTATTTTTTCTGAGTGCACATTTGCATGCATCGTCGGTCAACCGATGGAATATTTCAGTCTGCCGACTTGGATTGTTTTGCATATATTGTTTCTTTTCACGTGCGTTTGGTCGCAACCACAAAGTACGAGCTACACGACAATGTAGTATGTGACTATGACGATGTGCACACATTTGTTTTTAGGCATGCACGAGCTATTGGAGGTGCGTAATCTAACATTTTGAGTTTCTCATGATAGAGAATGTTTATTTCATATTACGATAGTTTTGGATGCTCGAGTGGGGTTAGTTGGTACACTGCAATGAGACCGCGAATTGACTACTCTAAGTGGGTTAGTTGGTATACTCCAATGAGACTATAGTATACACTCTGTTATGCATCATTATGTTCCAGATTTGGTTGATATGCCTATAATCCGCAGAGTGAGCGAGTTCGGTTGTGAGTCACATGAGATTGTGCTGAACCACAGGATGCTGTGAGTACCGAGACTCTATATTTATTTTATATGTATTAGGTTCCAGATTAGGTTGATATGCCTATACTCCACTAGGTGTTCGAGTAAGGTAGTGAATCGCAAAATATTATGATGAGCCACAGATTATGTGAGCGCCTATACTCCACATGTTATCTACCCCGAGTGTAGGGTATAAGGCTGAAGTTTGTAGAGGAATCATAGAATTGTATGTTTCTCCCATGTTATCTACCCTGAGTTTAGGGTATAAGGCTGAAGTTTGTCATACACAATGAATACTATACCGGATCTTTTACTTGATAATTACACTTGTTACCACGCCAACTACCCGATGGTAGTTATGACACGACTTGTTTTGGATGAGGTTTGGTAATGTGATATTCTTTGTTATGTATTCTTATTCATAGGATTTGGAGTTGCAATTTAGCGGTCCACAATTTGAGATACATGGTATATATATGAGGGTTTCCTTATTTAAATTATTTCACTTGACGTACCCATGCTCGTGTTGTGGATTTCTAAATATCAATTTCCTCTTAGTTTGGTGCATATGACTCATATATCTATATATGTTATAACTTGTATTTTCATACACCTAACCCCTTGCCCCTAGGGGCGGTAGAGATTTTCTCGCTAGCGCTTTGACACTTGTTGATTCTATCTTTTTCAGGTAGCGAGTAAGGCGTCTAAAGAGTCGCAGGTTTTCGGAGACTCAGTTTAGCTCACCGTCATTTATCTAGTAGATAGCTAGTACTCCACAATAGATTTTTATGAGTGTAGTTTTCTTTTAGTGATGTATTTCATGTTGGAGGCTGAATGCCTTAATACTGTATTCAGTTGACTCTTGTATTCATAGATTTATTACTTTTATTTTAGTTTATCAGATGTACTCCTTTTCTTTTGTTGGAACATGATTATATTTACTTTTGGATATTTTCTTTACATTGTGTTTCTTGTATTATTATTTGTATTCTATCTACTTGTACTTGCACTTCTTTTTATTTGATTCCACTAGAGAGATATTACTATGATGGTGAAACATGTTATTGCACAATGTTGGGTGCATAGTAGGTTTGACATCCTTGGGTTCAGCTTAGACTGCAGCCTTGTGTAAAATTAGGAGCATCACAATTAGTATCAGAGCTCTAGTTCCAGCATCCTATTGATATAATGTGTCGAGTTATGGAGTTAGGATAGAGTTTCCTTAGGGCTCATGTATAGAGTTTGCTAGGAATTCCTAGATTGAGTGAGGTAGTTATGCATATAACTCGAAACGTTTGAGAATTTTTTTATGATGACTATCTTACTTTGATTATAAAGTATTTTGAGGATACTATGTGATATGTTTTCCTATTGTTATATGTTAAGTTATTTATGCTCGAGGTCTCATTTACTTGTCTTATAATGTCTCCTCCTGAAATTATAGATGTCAGGACGAGGTCGTGGTCGAAGAGGGTCCCATGCTAAGGGAGCTGGACAAGCCGAGCCTGAGCCTGAGCTACAGTAGGCTCCGCAGTACTTGATCGATCTCATAGCACCAATTGCAGCTAGGCTGGCATCGCTCGAGGAGCAAGTAGCAAATTAGGTTCTGCCAGCAACACCACCTCTAGTGGTGCCGCAACCAGCAACACTGGTGCTTATTGCAGAGGAATCGCCAGCAATTACACCACAACCAATTATCGATAGAGTCGCAGACTAGAATTTCAGGACACATCAAATTGACTTGCAGCCCATAAATGGAAAGAGGATATGGGGAACATTTTAGATATGCTTAATGTCGACTCAGTTCAGTAGCAGAAGTTGGCAGCTTTCAGCCTCAAAGGTGACGTCGGAGGGTGGTATAGGCTCCAATTCATATCAGAGCAGTGGATGACACTTACCTAGGAGGATTTCATCTACTTCTTCGGTGAGCAGTATGTATCATCAGCAACAAAGGCCACGAAAGAGTTGGAGCTATCCCGACTGGAGCAGGGAGACATGCCGGTGATAGAATATGAAAGCAAGTTCATGGGTCTACTGAGGTTTACGGGCATGTAGCACATAGGACAGCGTTAGGCTCGGATGTTTTTGATGGGACTCTACCCGAGCCTACGTCGCTATCTCGTATTTAGACGATTCCACTCAGTGCCGAAGGTTGTTGATGCCGCCATTTTATAGGAGACTGAGATCACCATGTTCCAGAAGAGTAAGGAAGAAAGTTCTAAAGCGGGACAATCAGGAAACAAAGGAAAAGGCAAGAGATCATTTTTAGGACCCGGAGGACCCCAGCAGCAAGGCAAGGGTTCACAGCAAGAGCACCTCAGTAGCGCAGATTCAGGGTACTTTCTTTCACTGTCACAAGTTCGGTCATAGAGCGGTAGAGTGTCGTAGTGCACTAACAGGAGGCCAGCAGGGTAAAAGTCAGGTTCAGCCCCAGAGCTAAGGCCAAGGCCAGTAGCAGAGACTAGAGGCACCACCGACAGTTCTGAGGATAGAGTGATAGATGCACGCTATTCAGGAGGTACCGCAAGGATAAATAGTTCCATACATTTTAGAGTCTTCGGTACAACAGACTGTAGCTTTTGGCAGAGTGTATGCAATCATGCCTCGTGACCATGGTGCGAGTGGGGCCATGGTTGAAGGTACGTTCCTTGTGAACTCCTTTCCAGCATGTATCCTATTTGATTCAGGAGCTTCATATTCTTTCATCTCTTATGCTTTCATGGATAGACTCCAATTAGTTCCACATCCTCTAGACGTACCTTTGTCAGTTTCTACTCATTTGGGTGGGGTGTCCCTATTAGAGAGTATCTGTAGGAGATTTGTTGTCAGCATTTATGAATCGAAATTCGTAGTTGACTTGTGTTGGCCCTATAGTTTTAATGATGATTTGTCAAACAATTTATCACTAATCTATTTTCTAGTTTTGTTGTTTTGTTTTTCTCTTTACAGGTTATTCAACACACGATAATCAAGCGTTAAAGATTCAAGTTCATGTGTGTGCATTCACCTAGGTATAAGTTTAGCTTGTTTACATATATTGTATGTTTATATTCAAGCTCAATATATGTGCACTTAACACAATTTCGACGTTTTCTATCAAATAAATGATTTCTCATCAAACTTCGTTATAATAGTTTTTAATTCATGTTTACAGCTCATTCACACTTGTTTATATATATATAATATATACATGATATATATATATACGTATTTACAAGTCATATCTCAATTTTCATGTTCACGAAAATACAGGTTTTCTGAACACTTTTCAAAAACAGGGAGTTTTCACAAACAAAAATTGATTTTCCAAAAAACCTTTCAAACATGTTTATTTCATCATTTAGAAACTTTCCAAAGTTTTACTATTTTGAAATTAATTTTGATATTTTTAATGTATTTTCAAAATCAGCCCAAAAACCTATCATATGCCATATCAGCTTTCGGTCAAGCTCTACGTCGACCGCAGCGCGTTATTTTTTATAGTATGCTTTTTATGCACGGTCGATCGCCAGCCTTGAAATCTCTTTTTTAGTGTTTTTGTGCTTCGCGGTCGACCGCGAGATTTCCACGGTCGACTGTCGATCTCATATTTGCTTTCCATCGGCTATTTTTCTGATTTGATTTTATGGGGCTGTTTTGGTCTTTTCAAGTTTGTTTTGGCTGATATTTTGAGTGGGTATAAATACCCCATTGCTGCTCTCTTTCAAACACTAAGTTTTGTTTTACAGTGAAGTTTTAACCAAAATCTTAAGTGTGTTTAAAGAGCTGTTTAAGCTGTTTCTGATCATCTGCTTTAAAAGAAGTCTGCTACTACAAGAAGAGGCTTTTCATTTCAACTGAGGATTCCATCCTCATCATCCTCTACTGTTCTTCTTGTTTATTGAGAAGTTTTCCTAACTCATATTTTTCATATAGCTTATAATTTTATTTTCATATCTTAGCTATATTTTTGAGTTACATACTTTTTTCATTCACTGTTATCACACACACAATATTGAGCTTAATATCTTCATACTACATAGTGTGGGTTATGGGGTGTGATTTAGTGAGTGTGAGGTTCATTTGCGTTCTCATTTGTTGTTGAGAACAAACCATTGTATATAATCTTTATTTTGTGGATATCACTTGTAATACAGTTGTACACCTAGAGAAGTGTGAGGCGAGAGACGGAGTTGAATCCAATAGGAGTGACGTCGGTTGACGAACCTAGGGAGAGGTTGCATCCGAGCACTTGAGGAGGAGGGCACGGGCTAGATTCCTACACTTAGTGTGTGAAGTGTGATTGCATAGTGTGAGAGTTTTTGGTAAGCTTGTAAACCGAGTACGTAGAAGTTTCGGCTTCCAAACCAGATTATGATAGTGGAGATCTCCTCGAGGTGAGGAGCGGGGACGTAGGTCGTGGTGACCGAACCTCGTAAACATATCGTTTGTTTGTGTTTTGCTTAGCGTATTTTTATTTGTGCTTATTCATATCTTTCTTGCTCATATCTATCTTATATCATTCGTGCAAGAAAAAATTAATCAATATTATTTTAATTGGTTTTTATTCGGGATTAGATTAGCATAAGACCCTAATCACCCCCCTCTAGGGTCTAACAATTGGTATCAGAGCTTGGTGCTCTTTGATTTAAGGATTAATCACCCTGAGTTAAAGATCCAAGTTATCGTTTTTGTGCTAATCTAGTGTTGATTGCTTTTTGCTTCTTGCATATAATCATTATGGATATGTATGATGCATCCAGTCTAGGTTATGCTATTAATGTTGCTCCTCATTTGGATTTTTTCCCCTATGATCAATGGCGTGTTAGATTCAAACTTTTTGTTCAATCTAAACAATTCGATTTATGGGAAATTATTGAGGATGCCTATGTCGTTCCTATTTTGGAAAAATCCAAATGGAGTAAAAATGATAAAAGATTGTTTAATATGAACAAGCTTTTGTTAGAATATTTGCTTAATGCTTTTCACTCTTCATTTTCTAACAAATTTGCTAATTTTGATAGTGCTTACGCATTATGGAAATTTATTGAAGCACATGAAGGGGACTTGGAGGCTATTCAACATGCGTTAGAAAATCCTGCTTTAAGTTCTAAAGAAGCCTCATCTCCATGTACAAAACCACTAGGTGATAACCCTAGTGAGGTATGCGAGCTTGATAACGATGATATTATTACTTTTGATGAGCTTGCTCTTGAGTTTGAAAAATTACACAATTGCTATATTGATGTAAAGAGTAAGTATGTAAATATGAAATCCACTCATGAAACACTAGCCACTAAGTTTAATTTTATTGCAAATGAAAATATAATTCTTAAAGAATGTAATGAAAATTTGAGAATTGAAAATGCTAGTTTGCTTCATGAAAAATATGATGCCATGTTAGAAGTAGATAAGTTGAAATCTATGATGAAAAATCTTGTTTATCCTACTTCTAGTAGCAATGCTTGTATACACAATGATGAGTTGAATCAAATGAGAAAACGAATATCTACCTTAGATTCAACACTAAACACTTGTATTGCTAATAATAAAAAGCTTATGGACTTGTGTGCAAAATACAATGTTAATTCTTCTAAGAAACCTATTCACTATGCACACATGTATGACAAAATTCATAAATGTTCTATTTGCGGTCTTAAAGGCCATTTAGCCCAATTTTGTCATAATGCACAAAAAATTGACAAGCCTATTCATGATTGCGTATCCCATCAAGCTTCTTCATCTCATACACTTGTACACATACATAGTGTAAATCATAAACATGCTCATGTGTATAAATGTGATTATTGTGGTCGTTTTGGTCATTTGGCCATGTTTTGTTTCGATTTGAAAAGAAATTCTCGTTTGCAAAATAATTACAAAGAAAAATCTATTTCTGCAAATGAACCACGTGCATTTCATTTCGGTCAACGCAAACCATTCAAATCTCTACATTGCACAAATTGCAATCGTATGTGTCATGTTTACGATTTTTGTTTTAACCGTATCGGTGCACAAAATACGCCCAAACGGGTTCATAACCCTAGGGCCTTGGATTTACATGATCGGGGTCATGTCCCAAATTTTAGTGGTACCAAAATGATTTGGGTACCAAAATCAGTTTTGAAACTATCGTTGTGATTTTTTTGTTTTGTAGTTGTTTTTGAATTTTGATGATGATTTAGTTTTTATTAAGTTAAAATAAAATATTTTCGCAATTTAATAGCTAAAAACTTTTTATACATATTTATATGTATTATAGAACAATTTTCTTAAAGGTCCAAATTGAATTCTTCACAAAACAGACTTTACAATATATTTTGATGATATTTTTCTCGCGGTCGACCGTCACAGTCGACCGTCAAAGTTTCTGGAGATTGTTACGGTCGACCGTAAGAAATTTATTCTTATTCTGTTCATCTTATTATCGGGTTTCGGTTTCAATTAGTTAATTCTTCTATACCCGAATGAATCACCATCGTTGATCTTATTGTTGAGCTGATCTGAGCCGCTCCTTCTTCATCTCAATTAACCCGACCCTCTTCTTCTTCCCCATTCGAAAAATTCCCAAATTTTGTCGATTTCTGCTCTCGGTCGCCCATTGTTCGCCATTGTTCGACCGCGACTCTTATTCTCTCTCATTTGGCCATCTCTTCATCAATTTCAGTTGGAAATTGATTGGGTAATCTCTTCTCTCATCCTTTATATTTCTTGTGCTCTAATTTCAATTCTAGGGTTTTCAATTTCTGTCTAATTTCATTCAAACCCTAATTGATCATATATGTCACAATGCCTCCTAAGAAAAGATCTAAGCATGAGTCTGGTTCCTCATCTTCCATTGCCTCCCACTATGAGGATTATCTTCTGTTCAAACCCCTTATTAAGAAATATAGGGAACTGTGTAAACTGAAATTCCTGCCTACTCGATATATCAAATATGAGGAACTAGCCATATATGATATTCATGATATTCTGTATGCTGTTGGTTTGCATAAACTGCTAGACGTGGAACGTAAAGTTCCTTATTACCCATTCCTTGTCTATTTATTTTATGCAAACCTATCTGTTTCATCTACTGCTGATGGTCTCCAGACCATCACCACATCTGTTAAGAACATTCAGATATCTTTTTCTGCTGATGAACCTGCGGGAATCCGTAAGATTCTAACAAGTGACGTTGAGCTTATGTCTATCGATCACACCGATCAGGCTGTGAACGATATCTTGTTTAAGCCCGGTTGCACCTATCCTATGAATAACAAATCACTCAATCCCACTGCTAAAATCATAGCTCGTATTGTTGTTCATAATCTCATTCCCAAAACCGGTAGCTTTGATCATTTTGCCCCTGATAAGGTTAATGTTGTTTATACCATTTTTGCCAAAATAAAAGTGAATTGAGCAAATGTTTTTCTTAAGAACATGGCGTGCAAGCATTACAATTTTCTTCCTTTTGGCAGCTTCATCACCCTCATTCTTTAACACTTCGGTATTGCTCTAACCAATGAACCCAAAGTTGATCCGGGTAAGGAATACTTTGATAGAGTCTCTCTCTCCCGTATGTAACTTTCTGACTCCTTATCTGATCCTGCTAAACCATCATCTTCCTATTCTCGGTCTAGAGCTTCCACCTCCTCCACTTCTGATATCTGTGCCCGATTGGATCGTCTTGAGACTCAGGTCTCATCTATTCAGAAGGACGTTAGGACTATTCTATCTTATCAGCGTTAGTCTCTTGGGATTCCAGATCCCTCTTCTAGTTTTGACTCTGGTTCTGATGAGGGCTCTGATGAAGGATCTACATCTGGCTCTGGTTTGGGATCTGGCTCCGGATCTGATGATGGTGGTGATTGACTTTGTTGCTTATTGGAGTTTATTGGATTCTATGCTTATGGTGATGTTTATGTTTTGGTGAAAGAAAACTTGACACTTATGTTTTATTTTGAGTTGTAATAACTCTATGGTTTGTGTGGAAAACTATGTGTTATTATGGAACAAATTATGTATGGTTTGTGTGGTAAACAATGTAGTTTTGTGGGACTAATTTGGTTTATTGTGGTTATGTTAGTTTATCATGAACAATGTATGGTGAAAACAATTTTTTATGCCTTGTTTTGTGAAAACATGTTGCTAATGATGCTTTATGCTTGGTTTGGACTTTAAATTTCAAATATTTATGGATGTGTATGAATGATTATGATTATGATTATTTAGCTCCTATATATGGTCTCTATATGTCATATATGCAAATTGAATATATTATCTCTATATGTCATTTATGCAAATTGACAGGGGGAGCTTTTGTTCATACACTTGGTTATTATCTGTGCTTGAATGCAGGGGGAGCGTTGCTCCTATTTATTTTTTTCTTCCCTTTTTGATGTTGTCAAAGGGGGAGAAAATCTACATATTGATGTTCAGTTTAATGTTTAATTCATATTGATGGAATGTTATGATATGTGGTTTTATATATTCATGTTATATGTGGTTTATCAATATGTACTTCATATCATTAAATAAATTGTTTGCCATCATCAAAAAGAGGGAGATTGTTGCCCTATAGTTTTGATGATGATTTGTCAAACAATTTATCGCTAATCTATTCTCTAGTTTTTGTTGTTTTGTTTTTCTCTTTACAGGTAATTCAACACACGACAATCAAGCGTTAAAGATTCAAGTTCATGTGTGTGCATTCACCTAGGTATAAGTTTAGTTTGCCTACATATATCGTATGTTTATATGTAAGCTCAATATATGTACACTTAACACAATTTTGACGTTTTCTATCATATAAATGATTTTTCATCAAACTTTGATACAATAGTTTTTATTTCATGTTTACAGCTCATTCACACTTCTTTATACATATATAATATATGCATGTTACATATATACGTTTTAACAAATCATATCTCAATTTTTATGTTCACGAAAATACAGGTTTTCTGAACACTTTTCAAAAACAGGGAGTTTTCA
>NW_017972928.1:0-24890 GCF_001876935.1 Asparagus officinalis | reverse complement strand
AATCATCATCTACTACTCTTCTTGTTTATTGAGAAGTTTTCTAAACTCTTCCTTATATAGCTTACTATTTTATTTTCATTTATTTAGCTATATTTATTGAGTTGTATTATTTTCATTCACTGTTATCACACACACATACTGATCTTAATATCTTCATACTATATAGTGTGGGTTGTGGGGTGTGATTTAGTGAGTGTGAGCTTCATTTGCGTTCTCATTTGTTGTTGAGAACAAACCATTGTATTTAATCTTTATTTTGTGAGTATCACTTGTAATACACTTGTTCACCTAGAGAAGTGTGAGGTGAGAGACGGAGTTGAATCCAATAGGAGTGACGTCGGTTGACGCCTAGGGCGAGAGGTTGCATCCGAGCACTTGAGGAGGAGGACACGGGCTAGGTTCCTACACTTAGTGTGTAAAGTGTGATTGCATAGTGTGAGAGTTTTCGGTAAGCTTGTAAACCGAGTGTGTAGAAGTTCCGGCTTCCAAAGCAGATTATGATAGTGGAGATCTCCTCGAGGTGAGGAGCGGGGACATAGGTCGTGGTGACCGAACCTCGTAAACATATCGTTTGTTTGTGTTTTGCTTAGCGTATTTTTATTTGTGCTTATTCATATCTTTCTTGCTCATATCTATCTTATATCATTCGTGCAAGAACAAATTAATCATGGTGCTCTTTGATTTAAGGATTAATCGCCTTGAGTTAAAGATCCAAGTTATCGTTTTTGTGCTAATCTAGTGTTGATTGCTTTTTGCTTCTTGCATATAATCATTATGGATATGTATGATGCATCCAGTCTAGGTTATGCTATTAATGTTGCTCCTCATTTGGATTTTTTCCCCTATGATCAAGGGCGTGTTAGATTCAAACTTTTTGTTTAATCTAAACAATTCGATTTATGAGAAATTATTGAGGATGCCTATGTCGTTCCTATTTTGGAAAAATCCAAATGGAGTAAAAATGATAAAAGATTGTTTAATATGAACAAGCTTTTGTTAGAATATTTGCTTAATGCTTTTCACTCTTCATTTTCTAACAAATTTGCTAATTTTGATAGTGCTTACGCATTATGGAAATTTATTGAAGCACATGAAGGGGACTTGGAGGCTATTCAACACGCGTTAGAAAATCCCGCTTTGAGTTCTAAAGAAGCCTCATCTCCATGTGCAAAACCACTAGGTGATAACCTTAGTGAGGTATGCGAGCTTGATAACGATGATATTATTACTTTTGATGAGCTTGCTCTTGAGTTTGAAAAATTACACAATTGCTATATTGATGTAAAGAGTAAGTATGTAAATATGAAATCCACTCATGAATCACTAGCCACTAAGTTTAATTTTATTGCAAATGAAAATATAATTCTTAAAGAATGCAATGAAAATTTGAAAATTGAAAATGCTAGTTTGCTTCATGAAAAACGTGATGCTATGTTAGAAGTAGATAAGTTAAAATCTATGATGAGTAATCTTGTTTATCCTACTTCTAGTAGCAATGCTTGTATGCACAATGATGAGTTGAATCAAATGAGAAAACGTATATCTACCTTAGATTCAACACTAAACACTTGTATTGCTAATAATAAAAAGCTTATGGACTTATGTGCAAAGCTCAATGTTAATTCTTCTAAGACACCTATTCACTATGCACATATGTATGACAAAATTCACAAATGTTCTATTTGCGGTCTTAAAGGCCATTTAGCTCAATTTTGTCATAATGCACCAAAAATTGACAAGCCTATTCATGATTGTGTATCCCATCAAGCTTCTTCATCTCATACACATGTACACATACATAGTGTAAATCATAAACATGCTCATGTGTATAAATGTGATTATTGTGGTCGTTTTGGTCATTTGGCCATGTTTTGTTTCGATTTGAAAAGAAATTCTCGTTTGCAAAATAATTATAAAGAAAAATCTATTTCTGCAAATGAACCACGTGCATTTAATTTCGGTCAACGCAAACCATTCAAATCTCTACATTACACAAATTGCAATCGTATGTGTCATGTTTACGATTTTTGTTTTAACCGTATCGGTGCACAAAATACGCCCAAACAGGTTCATAACCCTAGGGCCTTGGATTTACATGATCGGGGTCATGTCCTAAATTTTAGTGGTACCAAAATGATTTGGGTACCAAAATCAGTTTTGAAACTATCGTTGTGATTTTTTTTTGTAGTTGTTTTTGAATTTTGATGATGATTTAGTTTTTATTAAGCTAAAATAAAATATTTTCGCGATTTAATAGCTAAAAACTTTGTATACATATTTATATATATTATAGAACAATTTTCTTAAAGGTCCAAATTGAATTCTTCACAAAACAGACTTTACAATATTTTTTGATGATATTTTTCTCGCGGCCGACCATCACAGTCGACCGTCAAAGTTTCTGGAGATTGTTACGGTCGATCGCCACGGTCGACCGTAAGAAAAATTTTCTTATTCTGTTCATCTTATTATCGGGTTTCGGTTTCAATTAGTTAATTCTTCTATACCCGAATGAATCACCATCGTTGATCTTATTGTTGAGCTGATCTGACCCGCTCCTTCTTCATCTCAATTAACCCGACCCTCTTCTTCTTCCCCATTCGAAAAATTCCCAAATTTTGTCGATTTCTGCTCTCGGTCGCCCGCTGTTCGCCATTGTTCGACCGCGACTCTTATTCTCTCTCATTTGGCCATCTCTTCATCAATTTCAGTTGGAAATTGATTGGGTAATCTCTTCTCTCATCCTAATTTCTGTCTAATTTCATATCTATTTAAACCCAAATTGATCATATCTACCACAATGCCTCCTAAGAAAAGATCTAAGCCTGAGTCTGGTTCCTCATCTTCCATTGCCTCCCACTATGATGATTATCTTCTGTTCAAACCCCTTATTAAGAAATATAGGGATCTGTGTAAACTAAAAATCCTGCCTACTCAATATATCAAATATGAGGAACTAGCCATATATGATATTCATGATATTCTGTATGCTGTTGGTTTGCATAAACTGCTAGACGTGGAACGTAAAGTTCCTTATTACCCATTCCTTGTCTATTTATTTTATGCAAACCTATCTGTTTCATCTACTGCTGATGGTCTCCAAACCATCACCACATCTGTTAAGAACATTCAGATATCTTTTTCTGCTGACGAACTTGCGGGAATCCGTAAGATTCTAACAAGTGACGTTGAGCTTATGTCTATCCATCACACCGATCAGGCTGTGAACGATATCTTGTTTAAGCCCGGTTGCACCTATCCTATGAATAACAAATCACTCAATCCCACTGCTAAAATCATAGCTCGTATTGTTGTTCATAATCTCATTCCCAAAACCGGTAGCTTTGATCATTTTGCCCCTGATAAGGTTAATGTTGTTTATGCCATTTTTGCCAAAATAAAAGTGAATTGGGCAAATGTTTTTCTTAAGAACATGGCATGCAAGCATTACAAATTTCTTCCTTTTGGCAGCTTCATCACCCTCATTCTTTAACACTTCGGTGTTGCTCTAACCAATGAACCCAAAGTTGATCCGGGTAAGGAATACTTTGATAGAGTCTCTCTCTCCCGTATGTAACTTTCTGACTCCTTATCTGATCCTGCTAAACCATCATCTTCCTATTCTCGGTCTAGAGCTTCCACCTCCTCCACTTCTGATATCTGTGCCCGATTGGATCGTCTTGAGACTCAGGTCTTATCTATTCAGAAGGACGTTAGGACTATTCTATCTTATCAGCGTTAGTCTCTTGGGATTCCATATCCCTCTTCTAGTTTTGACTCTGGTTCTAATGAGGGCTCTGATGAAGGATCTACATCTGGCTCTGGTTTGGGATCTGGCTCCGGATCTGATGATGGTGGTGATTGACTTTGTTGCTTATTGGAGTTTATTGGATTCTATGCTTATGGTGATGTTTATGTTTTGGTGAAAGAAAACTTGACACTTATGTTTTATTTTGAGTTGTAATAACTCTATGGTTTGTGTGGGAAACTATGTGTTATTATTGAACAAATTATGTATGGTTTATGTGGTAAACAATGTAGTTTTGTGGGACTAATTTAGTTTATTATGGTTATGTTAGTTTATCATGAACAATGTACGGTGAAAACAATTTTTTATGCCTTGTTTTGTGAAAACATGTTGCTAATGATGCTTTATGCTTGGTTTGGACTTTAAATTTCAAATATTTATGGATGTGTATGAATGATTATGATTATGATTATTTAGCTCCTATATATGGTCTCTATATGTCATATATGCAAATTGACAGGGGGAGCTCTTTTCTTTTTGTCCATACACTTGGTTATTATCTGTGCTTGAATGCAGGGGGAGCGTTGCTCCTATTTATATTTTTTTTCCCTTTTTGATGTTGTCAAAGGGGGAGAAAATCTACATATTGATGTTCAGTTTAATGTTTAATTCATATTGATGGAATGTTATGATATGTGGTTTTATATATTCATGTTATATGTGGTTTATCAATATGTACTTCATATCATTAAATAAATTGTTTGCCATCATCAAAAAGAGGGAGATTGTTGGCCCTATAGTTTTGGTGATGATTTGTCAAACAATTTATCACTAATCTATTCTCTAGTTTTCTTGTTTTGTTTTTCTCTTTACAGGTAATTCAACAAACGATAATCAAGCGTTAAAGATTCAAGTTCATGTGTGTGCATTCACCCAGGTATAAGTTTAGCTTGCTTACATATATTGTATGTTTATATTCAAGCTCAATATATGTGCACTTAACACAATTTCGACGTTTTCTATCAAATAAATGATTTCTCATCAAACTTCGTTATAATAGTTTTTAATTCATGTTTACAGCTCATTCACACTTGTTTATATATATATAATATATACATGATATATAGATATGTATTTACAAGTCATATCTCAATTTTCATGTTCATGAAAATACAGGTTTTCTGAACACTTTTAAAAAACAGGGAGTTTTCACAAATAAAAATTGATTTTCCAAAAATTTCTTTTCAAACATGTTTATTTCATCATTTAGAAACTTTTTCCAAAGTTTTACTATTTTTGGAATTAATTTGATATTTTTAATGTATTATCAAAATCAGCCCAAAAACCTGTCATATGCCATACGGTCGACCGCCAGCGGTTATTTTTTATAGTATGCTTTTTATGGCTCACGGTCGACCGTGAATCCATTAGAGAAGACTTTTGCGGTCGACCGTCGCGGTCCCCCCCCAGCCTTTAAATCTCTTTTTCAGTGTTTTTGTGCTTCGCGGTCGACCGCGAGATTTCCACGGTCGACCGACGATCTCATAATTGCTTTCCAACGGCTATTTTTCTGATTGGATTTTCTGGGGCTGTTTTGGTCTTTTCAAGTTTGTTTTGGCTGATATTTTGAGTGGGTATAAATACCCTATTGCTGCTCTCTTTCAAACACTAAGTTTTGTTTTACAGTGAAGTTTTAACAAAAATCTTAAGTGTGTTTATAGAGCTGTTTAAGCTGTTTCTGATCATCTGCTTTAAAAGAAGTCTGCTACTATAAGAAGAGGTTTTTCATTTCAACTGAGGATTCCATCCTCATCATCCTCTACTGTTCTTCTTATTTATTGAGAAGTTTTCCTAACTCATCTTTTTCATATAGCTTATAATTTTATTTTCATATCTTATCTATATTTTTTAGTTACATATTTTTTTCATTCACTGTTATCACACACACAATATTGAGCTTAATATCTTCATACTATATAGTATGGGTTGTGGGGTGTGATTTAGTGAGTGTGAGATTCATTTGCGTTCTCATTTGTTGTTGAGAACAAACCATTGAATTTAATCTTTATTTTGTGAGTACCACTTGTAATACACTTGTACACCGAGAGAAGTGTGAGACGAAAGACGAGGTCGAATCTAATAGGAGTGGCGTCGGTTGACGAACCTAGGGAGAGGTTGCATCCGAGCACTTGAGGAGGAGGACACGGGCTAGATTCCTACACTTAGTGTGTGAAGTGTGATTGCATAGTGTGAGAGTTTTTGGTAAGCTTGTAAACCGAGTGTGTAGAAGTTCCGGCTTCCAAACCAGATTGTGATAGTGGAGATCTCCTCGAGGTGAGGAGCGGGGACGTAGGTCGTGGTGACCGAACCTCGTAAACATATCGTTTGTTTGTGTTTTGCTTAGCGTATTTTTATTTGTGCTTATTCATATCTTTCTTGCTCATATCTATCTTATATCATTGGTGCAAGAACAAATTAATCTATATTATTTTAATTGGCTTTTATTCGGGATTAGATTAGCATAAGACCCTAATTACCCCCCCACCCCTCTAGGGTCTAACAACTTGATCATCTTGCGCATGTTTGAGTTCGATGTGATCCTTGGTATGGATTGGTTATCTTCCTACCATATCAATATCGACTGTTTTGCCAAAACAGTCAGTTTGTGAGCATCCGTTGAGACTGAATTGGTTGTAACGGCCTCATAGGAGAATGTGTTTGTGGAGTCAATTTGTGCGAGACTAGAGTAGTCCTAGAAAATTAGGATGTCTTTCGGGACATACCTACATTGCCTCCAGTAAGAGAGGTTGAGTTCTGTATAGAGTTGCAGTCGGGACAGCACCGATATCTAGTACACCTCATCGTATGGCACCTGCTGAGATGAGGAAGTTACAGACTCAGTTAAAGGAGCTTATTGTTTAGGATTTAATTCGTCGGAGTCATTCTCCGTAGGGAGCACCGGTCCTTTTAGTGAAGAAAGATGGTAACCTTCGTCTGTGCATTGAATATCCTGAGTTGAATAAGGTCATCATTCAGAACAGATATCTGTTACCGACGATTGATGACTTATTCGACCAATATAGGGAACACGATATTTTTTAAAGATTGATCTTCGATCTAGCTATCACCAGTTGCGAGTACGGGAGATGGATATTTCCAAGATCGTATTTTTGACTCGGTATGAGTCCTTTGAGTTTCTTGTCATGCCATTTGGGCTAACTAATGCACATACAGTATTCATGGATTTGATGAATCAGGTTTTCTATCCGTATTTGGACCAATTCGTGATTGTTTTTATCGATGACATCCTCATTTACTCGAAGTCATAGGCCAAGCATGCACAACATCTTCATTTGGTATTGCAGACTTTGCAGGGCACCAGCTATACGCTAAGTTTAGCAAATGTGAGTTTTAGCTTTCTGAAGTTAGATTTTTAGGCCACGTTATTAGCAAGGAGGGCATTGTAGTTGATCCAGCTAAAATTGAGGCAGTTCTTGAATGATAGCCACCAAAGACTATTATAGCGATTCGTAGCTTCTTGGGACTTGCCGGTTACTAGAGGAAATTCATTCAGGATTTTTCCAAGAATGCTACCCCGTTGACACGCCTTACAAAGAAGGGTGTTTAGTTTGTTTGGGGGCTAGAGTATCAGAAAGCCTTTGAGACTTTAAAGGCCAAGTTGATTATCACACCGATATTAATCATTCTGAGCAGTGACAAGACCTTTATTGTCTACACAGATGCATCATTGTCCGGACTAGGAGGTGTTTTGATGCAGACTCATAGTGTAGTGCCTTACATCTCACAGTAATTAAGGACTCATGAGCAGAATTATCCCACTCACGACTTGGAGTTGACAGCGGTGGTCTTCGCACTTACAGTGTGGAGACATAATCTTTATGGGGCTCAATTCGAATTGTTTACAAACCATCAGAATCTAAAATACCTCTTCTCTCAGAAGGAACACAACCAGAGGCAGCGACGATGGGTCGAGTTTATCATGGATTACGAGTTCATGCTTCAGTATTGTTCGGGGAAGGCTGACATCGTAGCGGATGCTGTGAGTAGGAAGTGTCATCACAAACTTGCAACTTTGAGGTGTTCGTTGTACAGAGATATTCTTACCCTCAGTCAGTTTGACTTTAGACTAGAGATTGGCGGGTGTAGTGCATTTTTAATCACGTTAGTAGTACAGCCATCATAGACTGATAGAGTGGTTAGTGCCCGATTGGAGGACTCTTGGATTCGAATCCGAAAGGGAGAAATTTCCAAAGAGCCCAAGGCAGATTGGACCATCGGATCAGATGAGAGCCTTGGAATGAAAGGCCGATTAGTGGTGCCAGATAATCCGTAGTTGAAGAAGAATCTATTTTATGAGGCACATCGTACCAGATACACCGTGTATCCAGGTACAACCAAGATGTACAAGGACTTGAAGAGACATTTTTGGTGGAGCGACATGCATAGAGATATTGCAGAGTATGTATCTAAATGCTTTACCTGTCATCTAGTGAAGGCAGAATATCAGAGACCCATGGGTACCCTATAGCCTTTACCTATTCTTGAGTGGAAATGTGCATATATTTTGATGAATTTCATATTAGGATTGCCGAGGTCTAGCAAAGGAAATGATTCCATTTGGGTGATCATTGATCGATTGACAAAGTCGTTGCACTTCCTACCAGTTAAGACAACTTATACGGCGGAGACCTATGTAAGGATTTTCATATGGGAGATTGTGAGATTGCATGGAGTTCCAAAGATGATTGTGTCGGATCGTGGCTCAGTTTTCATATCTCATTTCTGGAAGAGCTTCCAGAATTTTTTTGGTAGCCAGCTAGTTTATAGAAGTGTTTTCCATCCCCAGACAGACGGCCAAACGGAGAGAGTTAACCAAGTGTTGGAAGACTTGCTTCGGGCATGTGTGTTATATTTCCAAGGCAGTCAGGAGGATCGTATACCATTGATCGAGTTTGCCTATAACAACAGTTATTAATTGACTATAGGTATGGCTCCTTATAAGGCATTGTATTGGAGACCTTGTAGATCTCCAATTTATTAGGCAGAGCTGGAGGACAGCTTGCTACTTGGACCAGATCTTGTTAGGCAAACTTTAGAGAAAATAGCATTGATTCAGGAGCGTATTCTTGCAGCCTAGAGTCGACAGAAGAGTTACGCAGATCAGAGGCGATGACCTTTAGAGTTTCATGTTAGATACTATGTCCTGTTGAATGTATCGCTTATGAAGGGTGTTAAACGATTTGGTAGATGGTGAAAGCTTGCCCCGAGATATATTGGTCCTTTCAGGATTGTGGAACGTGTTGGAGCCATCTCGTATCGACTAGATCTTCCAGCATCGATGTTGAGTGTGCATGATGTCTTTTATGTTTTGATGCTCAAGAAGCACTTACATGATGAGGAGAAACAGAGAGTGTTTAATGCGCCAGATTTAGAGCTACAGGCAGATTTGACGATGATTGAGATCCCAGTTCGCATTCTTGCTAGGGAGGATAAGAAGCTTCGAAATAAAGTGATCCCATTAGTCAAAGTCCAGTGGAATCAGAAAGGAGCTGAGGAAGCTTCCTGGGAGCGCGAGGAGGACATGCGTCGTGACTATCCACACCTGTTCGAGTAGGTATATTGTTAGCTATGTATTTTGGTGTGTGCATATTATTTGTATAGGCACATTTTAAACTTCACACTAGAATGTGGGTATTAACACTTAACACCTAATCATTCGAAACATATGGTATATACATGGGGGTTTATTGTTTGGATTTTTTGCCCGACATCCTAGTTCTGTTTAATTATAGGTTAAGTAGGAGTATCCTCATTCTCGATGTTAAGTGTAAATAATGTATATATGGCACATGCTTTGTGATTTATAATTGCAGAATTTTGAGGATGAAATTCATTTTAAGGATGGGTGAATGTAAAACCCCGTAATTTTGAAAATATTATGGAAAATAATATTAAATAATTTTTATTATAGTTGATACTATTATGAGATGAATAAGTACATTGGTAATCGATTTGAGATCGATTAAGTAGGTATAAGAATGTATAAAAGTGTAAACATGTATATACACGTGAAAAACCAGTTGGCTGAAAACACCTCGGTCAGTCGACTGCCCCTTGAAATCAGTCAACTGATAGGTGTTGGTCGGTCGACTGATCAATAAGCATCAGTCGATTGATAAGCACCCAAACTAGGTATTTGGTTTCGGGTCAGGAGGTTTCAGTTCGGGCCCGTTTGCGTGTGTGTGTGTGTGTGTGTGTGTGTATATATATATATATATATATATAATATAGTAAATTCCTAATATCTTTCCTTTTTTTCCCATGTTGTTCAGTAGCCACCCTTCTCTCAAAACCCTAGAAAATTTTCTTTTGAGTTTGGAAAAGATTTGAGAAGCAAAAAGACCTAAAGGAGGGCGGGATCGTAGGTTTTGGTGAAGGAGAATCGTGTCTCTCGTGTGTTTGGGAATCCAGCATGATTTTTGAGGCGAGTTTCATCTCCTCCAAACTCATCACCTGTTTTTCTTGGTTTTATGAGATTTTTAAAACATATTTTTTGAGTAAAGATCACACTTTTAGTTTGTATGATATAAAGATTTGATCTTTTTTATTTAAAATATTATGAAACATATTTCTTAACTTGGGTATAAGTTCTAAAGTAAAATTTACATGAGATTTTGCCGATTTAATTTTGTTTTCATGATGAATTTATCAATATAACCATGTTAGGGTTAGTAGATCCCTTCAAAATTTTATATTTGTGATTTCAAGTAGTAGAATAAACCCCCACTATGTTAAGCATGAGATTTATACAAGTTTATACACTTCATGATAATAATTTCACAAGTTCTTCTGAGAAAGTCAGTTTAATTTTGTAAAACATGCACCTGTTCCTATACCCTGGTCGGTCGACTGACTCAAGGCATCAGTCAACAGATCAAAGCTTATTTTTTCTACGTGCACGTTTGCACACGTCACCGGTCGACTGATGGAATATTTCGGTCGACAGACTTGGGTTGTTTTGCATATATTGTTTCTTTTCATGTGTGTTTGGTCACAACCATGAAGTACGAGCTACACGATGATGTACGTACATGACTATGATGATGTGCACACATTTGTTTTTAGGCATGCACGAGCTATTGGAGGTGCGTAATCTAACATTTTTGAGTTTGTCATGATAGGGAGTAATGTTTATTTTATATTATGATTGTTTTGGATGCTCGAGTAGGGTTAGTTGGTACACCACAATAAGACTGCGAATTGACTACACTCTGAGTGGGTTAGTTAGTATACTACAATAAGACCGCAATAGACTACACTTCGTTATGAATCATTGTGTTCCGGATTAGGTTGATATGCCTATAATTCGCAGAGCGAGCGAGTTCGGTTGTCAGTCGCATGAGATAGTGTTGAACCACAGGATGTTTTGAGTGTCGAGACTCTATATTTCTTTTATATGTATTGGGTTCCGGATTAGGCTGATATGCCTATATTCTGCAGGGTGTTCGAGTAAGATAGTGAATCGCAAAATATTACGATGAGCCACAGGTTATATGAGCGCCTATACTCCACACCATTCTTTTTGTAGAGGAATCATAGAATTGTATTTTTCTCTCATGTTATCTACCTTGAGTGTAGGGCATAAGGCTAAAGTTTGTTATACACGATGTATACTATACGAGATCTTTTACTGGATAATTACACTTACTACCACGCTAACTACCTGAGGGTAGTTATGACACGACTTGTTTTGGATGAGGTTTAGTAATGTGATATTCTTTATTATTTATTTTTATTCATAGGATTTGGAGTTGGTATTTAGCGATCCACAATTTGAGATACGTGGTATATATATGAGGGTTTCCTTATTTGGATTATTTTGCTCGATGTACCCATGCTCGTGTTGTGGATTTCTAAATATCAATTTCCTCATAGTTTAGTGCATATGACCCATATATCTATATATGTATAACTTTTATTTTTATACACCTAACCACCTTCTCCCAAGGGGCGGTGGAGATGATCTTGCTAGCGCTTTGAGACTCGTTGATTCTATCTTTTTCAGGTAGCGAGTACGGTGTTGAGAAGTCGCAGGCTGATGGAAGATTCTGTTTAGCTCCACCGTCATTTATTTACTAGCTCATTATATATTATTATATGATATATATAATATATATATATATATATATATATATATATATATATTATATATATATATTAGAGAGAGAGAGAGAGAGAGAGAGAGAGAGAGAGAGTGAACTTTATTTCAACTTAAGTGGACAATAGACATTTGTCCACCAAGCTTTCTATCCACTCATTGCTCATTATGATCCACTCATTCAATGGTCCCCACTTAAAAATGATCACTATTTAACTATCCAACGCGATGTGAATTGGTCCCCCTATTCACATGGGTTCCATAGTTAAATAGTGATCATTTTCAAGTGGGGACCATTTGAATGCAGTTTTCAAGTGGGGACCATTTGAATGAGTTGATTAAAATAAGACTATAATATAATAATATATATATATAATATATATATATATATATATATATATATATATATATATATATATATATATATATATATATATATATATATATAAGAGCCACCTCATTATCAAGCATTCTGATATATATATATATATATATATATATATATATTATATATATTATATATATATATATATATATATATATATAATATATATATATATATATATACATTTTATCAATCATAAATTTGTGCTTCGCAAGTGCAGAGTGAGTGCTTCTGCAGAGAGTCCGCACAATTACGTATATGGGTATATGTGTGTCCCTATACCCAACATCTTACAAATTTACAATATCCCTCACCTGTACCCGCATCGGTACCGGTACCCATTTCCATATAACTTAGCTGGTCACTAAAACTATATTACCTGTATCGTTTCTAAGGTGACACCCGATATCCACTCTAAGGAAGCGCCCCTAGACCTACATTATATGCAATCAATTTACTTGATCCATTGTATTCATTTTGATTTATATGATTTGGATTGTGTATAAATAAAAATTAGACATATTGGTTTTTAGTTACTCATACAACAAATGATTATAAAATTAACGGTTTTACCAAGATACAACTAACGAGATAATGAAAAGTATGTGTTAGAAGTATTAAAACATCATGATTTTTATTTTATAGTTATTTTGAGACATTCAGATAATGATGAATGGAGCGAATGATCTATTGAAATAATCTAATCCATGGATCAAGAGGCATTTCCTTAGATTGAATCTAAGATGTCATCTTAGGAATAATTTTTCCATGTATGTATATATGGATGTATGTGCATATATATGCAGGAGTGGATTTATAGTGGGGTAGTGACGCAGTGCAGAAGTAGTAGCCTCGGAATCCACCAAGGACAATCTTCGAATCCACGAAGTAAATATTGAAGAAAAATAAAATTTTATTAATCAAAAGTTATGCCTCTAAGGATTATACGACCCTACCTAAATAGGAATAAACAAGACTTTTACAAGAACTCGAACTCCTACAAGGACTATTAACTTACCAAAAATAGTAAAAGAATTCCTAAAATATTAAAATTCCTAAAAAGACTCCTTACGACTAGGAAAATCCACCGGTCAAATCTGAAATCAAATCGGCTTTGTTTTCTAATCAAAACAGACTCCTAAAGCATAACTAAAAATAGTAAAAAACGGACAAAAATATAGATATCTCTCAAACCATAAAAAATTTGGAGAAATGAAAGAAGCAAACTGAACCTTAGGAGTCGGTTTGGATGGCTCCGTCTCGTCGAGATAGTCGATTTTCATATATAATTCGTCCAATTCCGACGTACGGTTTGAAAGTTACGACTGTTTCTTCGAAACAAGTTATTTTCTTCGACCAGGCCCGCATTTGGGCTTGCTACTGTCCTACTTTGACATAAACGTGTTTGCTGTGTGTTCTACATCAGGTAGTGGGGGCAATAGCCCTCAATGACCCCTAATGGTTATATCTTATATTAAGCTTATATTTCACTTTGCCCCTAATAAAAAACAAAACTACTTAATTTGATATCACAGGAAGTCGAAGTTCGTAGGAAGTGATGAACTTTGGGTTCTATTGCTTCTGTGGGTTCGAAAGAAATTGGGACTTAGTTGATGGAGGAAGAAGAATAGTAAGTTGTTTGCTGTCTTTTCATGTTATGATGACTCATGCTGATATTAGCAAGCACATGGAGCTGGCATCACTTTTCTTTAGAGAAACTTGTATTTACGAATTATTTTACTTGTTAATTAGATAGTGAAAGATGATGTCACATAGGAGAGAATTGAAGAAATGGCAAGTGTAGCGACAAAGACCACAGGAAATGACGAAAGAACAAGTTTGGGTGTTGTGCGGTCCACCGCGTGTGGCATGATGGTCGATCGCCAATGTGCACGAGTCTGAGTTCTATTCTATCAGGTCACGGTCGACCTCACGTGGTGCGGCGGTCGACCGCCAAAAGTCCAGAGACTCTGGAAAGTTTCTGTCATTTTCACGGTCGACCGCGCGTGGTTCTCTGGTCGACCGCGAGCCGGGTCTACAGTTGAGTTTGGTTTTCTGACCCGATTCATTCTGAGTTGATATATAATCTTAATTCTAATTAATTAGGGTTAAGCAAAGACGTTTTGAGTAGTCTTTGAGAGGGGATTGCTGCATCTAATTATGGGAGAGTTGTGAGAGATCTAGAGGCTTTGTTTTAGGATTTATTTGGTGAGATTTGTAACCCTATTTGTATTCTCTTGATTTCTAATAGTAAGAACCCCCCCCCTCCCTCCCTCCTTCCTTGTCCCGTGAACATAGGCAACTTGCCGAATCATGTAAAATTGATTTGACTTGCTGTGGTATTATGTTTGGCTTATTGGTTGTGATTTATTTCGTTCTTGTTCGTGTGGTTTCGAGTTTCCGCCGCACACAACAAGTGGTATCAGAGCTTCAAGTTTAGCTTGGGGCTTGTTCGAAGGATTCGCTGAAGGATTTCTATTTGAAGAGTTATATCAACAATATGGGAGAAGCAAGCACATCAGATTCATCTCTTACGAAGACGATACAGATACAGAGTCTGAACATCAATAACACGAAGATTGATATCCCGAAGTTCAACGGCAATATCAATTTTAGTTTATGGAGGTGTCAGGTGATGGACGCGTTAGATGCACAGAATTTAAAGAAGACTCTTGAATTACAAGAGAAACCCACTGATATGGAGGACAATGTTTTTAAGAAGATGAATAGTAGGGCTTGTGGAGTTATTCGATCATGCTTGACACCGGATCTTATTTATGGCGTGATGAACAAGACATCGGCAAAGATATTATGGGAAACACTCAATGAGAAGTATCTTACGAAGAACATTGAGAATCAGCTTCACTTAAAGAATAGGTTTTACCAGTTCAAGATGAAGAGGGGAGGTTCCATTAGGGAGCATGTAAATAATTTCATGAAGCTACTTTCAGATATGGCCAATATGGACATCATGGTTGAAGATGAAGATAAGGTGATGCTACTTTTGTATTCGTTGCCCGAGGATAAATATGGTACGTTCGTTCTCACTATGATCAATGGAAGAACTACTGTTAGCTACAAGGAGGTGACATCAGCGTTGGTGAATTATGAGCTGAGAAAGAGTGATGGTGAACCCTCCGAGAAGGTATCGGGAGATGCATTAGCAGTACGAGACCGTAGTTCAAACCGCCGCCAAGTCAACCGCTCAAAATCGAAGAATAAAGGTGCCTATAAGAGTGTTGGTAGAAATCAATGTCGTTTTTGTAAAGAAGAGAGACATTAGAAGATTAACTGACCAAAGTTGAAGGACAAAGCTGGGAAGAATAAGGAAAAAGTTGTACAATCTTCAGAAGTGAATGTTGCAAAAGTTGTTGGTGAACATTTAGATTTAGATTCTTCAGGCTATTCGTGCTCTGCACTACCATCGGTTTGCTATGCTGACTCCATTGAGTGGATGTTGGATTCGGGAACCACATATCATATTTTACCTAGGAGGGATTGGTTCTCCAGCTTTGAGGAGCTGGAAAGAGGGGATGTCATGCTTATGGGTAATGACCACGTATGCCCTACTGGTGGTATTGGTTCAGTCTGGATCAGGATACATGACGATGTGGTGAGTGTAAGGACCATGAACTTTGATACTAGTTAAAATAATTTTTTAGTATTTTAAAATATTTAATTATGATTTTTAAAGGAGTATTTATATTTTCTCGAATTTCTACAATTTTCTATGATTTAAAGTCAAGGTTTTATATTTATTTAAATGATTTAAATATTTATAAATTTATTTAGTGTAGTGAAAATTTCTGGGATTTTTCCGTTGTGTTACTGATACTACTACGTATTATTTTTAAATAATACGTCGTATTATTATTACTATTACGTATTTGATTCTTGTATTATGTTAAATTAATAATTATGTATTATTTGTGTAAATTATTGTATTATTTTAATTATTACGTATCAGCTGTCGTATTAGCATAACTGGTACGTTTTATCGTGTAGATAATTGTCACATAATTATTTGATTTTAAATATAAGTAAATATATTATTATTATTATTATTTATTCTCGTTTAATTATACAATATGTATATATTTCGACTATTTCGTATCACATGTTGTATTAGCACAACATGTACGTTTTTATGTATAGATAATTATTCCGTAATTGGTTTAATTTTTTATACCCGTAACTATTTATTTAATTATTTTCGTTTAAATAACTAACCTAACCCAAATATCAATAATATATATATACATATTGATTTTATTTTCCCTGGCTTCTCTTCTCCCTCTCTTTCTTCTCAAACAATCGCCGCGCCTCTGTTTTTCTTCATCTCATCGCAGCCGCACCCCGCTCTCTCCTCTTCCACCGTTTCTCCGCGCACCGAACCCAACTGCCAAGCCCCGACTAGCACCCTAACCTCGGCTCGGTCGTCACCCGGCGGACAGCGACCACCGCTGCGTGCCGCCTCCTCAGTCGCGCCATCGCCCCACCTCCGTCGGAACCCCCACAGGGCCCGCCTCAAAAAAGCCCTTCCTGGGCAGCCCCCTACCTGCGCCAACCCCTCCGCCTCTTCCCACCTCCATGCCTCATCATCCGACCGCCAGACCGCCGCCCCGAAACCCAAACCCCGAGAACTCCACGCGAGCCACCACCAGCCCGTCGACCCATCGCCAGCTCCCTCAACCACCCGCTGTCCCAGATCTCGCGCGCCTCTACTCCCCTGAGCGCCCCACACCGCCTGAGCTCGCCTCAGCGCCCCCTCCGTCACCACCACCCGACGCCGGCCTCGCGCCCCGGACCTCAGCCCACCTTCAGCGCGTCGACACATCCCTTCTCGAGGCGCGAGTACAACCCCTGCTGAGCGCGGCCGCTCGTCTCTAAACCTCCGAACCGACGTCGACGACACCCAGGTCAGCCTCCTCAACTCAGAGCCGCCCCTGCAGCCACGTCGTCGCTGACTTCGGACCCGGCGTCGACTGCACCTGCTTCAGTTCCGTCGTACCGCGTCCACATCGGCCCCGCCACTCGTCATCAGGCCCTTGGCCTCGCAGGCAAGATCCCGCTCTCCCTGTTTTGTAATTGAATATTTACATTATTATGAATTTATATTGCATAGTTCAATTGTGATGTATTTATCTGCGTGGGTTGTTTGGTGAATAATATTGGTTTAGATTATAGTAATATGATAAATAGCATTTTCAGAATAATTATAAGGAATTAAAAGAATTTAGTTCGGCAAAAGAATCATTTTAGATAATTATAATAATTTAAAAGAATTTATTTTGGAAGAGAGGATATTAAAAAGAATACTTAAAGAAAATTTTTAGAATTATTTAAAAGAGTTTATTTTGGAATAAGTGATTATTTACAAGAAATTATTTTGAAAAAGGGTTTAGGTTGAATTAGTATATGAGAAAATAATTTAAAGAGTTTATTCTGGAAAAGAGAATATTTTAGATTATTATAATGATAAATATTTTTAAAATTATTTTGGAAAATGAATTATTTTCTGAATTACATAGTTGTTGTTTATGATTATATTTTATGTTTTGTGAATATTTTACTGTATTCGATATGCCATGATGTTGTGGTATGGAATTAGTTTATTTATTATCTCCTTGTTGTGATTAAGAACCATTAATAGTTCATGACTTAGTGGCCTTGTGCGTCATGAACAGACTTAGTGACATGTGTGGGTGTGTTGGCTGAGTTTAGGCGGTGAACCCGAGTTTCAATGAGGATTATGATTGATTTAGAAAAACAAAAAGAGTTGGGATGGGGAAGTTAATGTTCATGTGCTTGGATGTGATTGTTGATGTATCTTCCAGCTCACGCCAATGAATTCGTGTAGTCACTGGGGTTGGTTGTTGGGTTAAAGTGAATTCGTGTCACTTTAGTCCGTGGCTTGTTTCGTCACCTGAGCTTTGCCTGAGTTCGAACCAGGTCGAGGTCGGATTGCGTGTAGTCCTCTGACCAATTCGTGTAGCGGTATTGGATGCGCGTAGAGGATTTGTGAACAGTCAGTTATCCGGTGATATGAGTGTTGACTTTATGTGAGATGTGGACCGGTGAGTTTTAGGATGGCTAGTTACATGACCTTGTTGCTTGGCTAGGTATGGATTGTTGTGAGATGTATGCCAGTGGTGTTTCTTTTCATACATAGATCGGGATTAATATTTAATTATTTACAATTCAAGACATATGGTATATACATGAGGGTTTCCTTGTTTGGATTATTTCGCTCGACGTACTACGTCTCGAGTTGTAGATTTTTAAGTATTAATTCCATCTAGTTGTATGACCTTGTGACTTGTATGATTGTTCTGATCGCTAGCTGCATGACCTTATTACCTGTTCGATTATTTTAGTTTCTTCTGATTATCATGTTTTAGTAGTGTTACCGCATGTCGGTTTTGTTGGATTACCAGTTGCACGTTCTTATGTCGTTTCGGTTATCGTATCATTTTCTGCTTGGGTTTTCGTTCGCTCTTTTCTTTTGTGGGATCTTGCCGTGTACCATGCACCCTAACGTACACCTATTTTCTCTGGTGTACGTCAGACTTAGAAGAAGAACAGGTTCAGCTGGGAGTTCATCAGGAGCCAGAGGATTCTCAGCAGGAGTGCCCTACAGACGGGGTAGAAGAAACTGAAGCTTAGTTATTGGTCATCCGTTTTCTTTTGTACTACCTTCCATTTCTAATTGATCAGTGTATTTTGTATCTCTTCAGTATTCATTTCTTCAGATTTGTATAAGGGCATGTTTGACCCGTATTTTTATGTCTTGGATGTTATCCCATTGTGATATGATATTTTTATTCTGAGTTTGTCTATTATATTCTTATTGATTGTGATCGGGGACCTGTGACTTCGCATTGTATTTATTTCCAGACGCTTAGCGTATTAGGTTGAGGAGAAATGGTTATTTTTATTTACTCTCCTTGATCTAATACGTCACGGGCTTGTTCACGTTCCGATTCTCGGGTATTTTGGGAAGCGGGGCGTGATAGTGAGGAAGTTAAAATAAGTGAGGTTCGTGCCGCAGTTAACGAAGAATATCATTTCTCTTGGTATTTTGGAGGCAGCTGGTTATCGGGTGACCTTAAAGGATGCTACCGTGAAGGTCACAAAGGGTTCTATGGTGGTGATGCGAGGAGTCAATGAAAGCTTTCTATACTACTTGAAAGGCAAGACAGTTACAGGGGGTCTGGCAGCTTCTATCACTATAGAGGAGGACACTACCACTTTATGGTAAATGAGATTAGGACACACAAGTGATAAGTCCCTGCAGTCATTGGCAAAACAGGAGCTATTGAAAAGTGCTAAAACCTGTAAGATGGAGTCGTGTGAGCATTGTGTACTTGGGAAGAAGACTAGAGTGAAGTTTGGCACCGCTATTCACATTACCAAGGTATATTGGATTACGTTCACACAAATGTTTGGGGCCCTTCCAAGAACATATCACTTGGTGGGGCTAACTATTTTATCACTTTTATTAATAACTATTCCAGGAGAAATTGGGTATACCCTATGAAGTATAAACATGAGGTCCTGAATATTTTTGTGGAGTGAAAGAAGAAAGTGGAGCTGTAGATAGGCAGAAAGGTGAAGACTCTACGTTCAAATAATGGTGGAGAGTATAAGAGTGATCCGTTTCTATAGTTTTTTCAGGATCACGGCATTAGACGACACTTCACAGTTCGAGAGACGCTACAACAGAACGGGGTGGCTGAGAGATTGATCCGTACCTTGCTGGAGAATGTACAATGTATGATGACGCAGAGTGGATTGTTTAGATCCTTTTGGGCCAAGGCGTTGGTTTATGCGAGACATCTTATGAATAGGTTGTCGTGCACTACGATACAGGGGAAGACTCCTTTGGAGCGCTGGTCTGGTTCGATAGCTAGTGACTATGAGTTGCTTTGAATATTCAGGTGTCCTGTTTATTACCATGATAGTGATGGTAAATTGAATCCGAGGGTGAGAAAATCAGTCTTTGTGGGATTTAGAGATGGAGTTAAATGCTTCAAGTTATAGGATCCATAGGATAAGAAGATAGTTATTAGCAGGGATGTCACATTTAATGAGGCGTACATGATGATACCTTAAGTTCCTTGGCAGAGGTGGAGGAAGACCAGATTCGAGAGATATCACAGCAGGTGGAGGATGAGGTGACTCCACCCACTCCAGATAGCATTGCATCCATTGAGGCTCTTACAGAGGTGATACTGGAAGGAGATGGGATGACAGCCGGGCAGATAGTGGATACAGTGGATAGTGAGACTCAGGAGCATGGTCATATTCAGGAGTCTATTGTAGCGAATAGACCTAGAAGGGTGATTCGTCGGCCAGGTAGGTATAATGATGTCATGGTCGCATATGCATTATCAGTGAAGGTCGTTGATGATAGATTCCATCCACATTCAGGGAGGCAGAGTCTAGCCCCGATTCGATCTGGTGGAAGGAAGCTATAGAGGAGGAGATGCAGTCTTTTCAGAAGAACGACACATGGGAACTTGCAAAGCAAGACAGTTGTGACAACCTGAGGCAGAAACTTGATTGATTTAAACTGAGGCTCTTTCTTTGATTTCAAAGGCTTCTAACATGCTTATAATTATAGTCATCTTAGCTTCAGAGGCTATGTTTGACTCTAAGGAAAGACCACTAGACTTGGGTTGGGAAACTGACGAAACCCTGTCATCATAATGTTCCCACTGCATGGTTTTCTCAGATAGACTCTCTAAAAACTCCCAAGCTTCATTAGTATTTTTTTTCATGGAATCCCCTTGGCACATCGATTTTAAGGAAGTCTTTGAAGAATAATCCAATCCTTCATAGATGATTTGGCTTAATCGCCATTTTTCTAGACCGTGATGAGGATATTGAATGAGAAGATCTTTAAACCTATCAAAATACTTCCAGAATGGCTCCCCAGAACAATTTTAAAATTTTAAATGTTATTTCTAAGCTTAACCATTTTATGAATTGGGAAATATTTCTTACGAAAAATAGCGATAAATTCCTTCCAAGTTGTAATGGAATTTATGGGTAAGCTGTATAGCTATTTTTTGCTTTGTCTTTGAGGACAAAAGGAATAAATCTGAGTTTGACTGTATCTTCAGTTAATTATCTTATTTTAATCATCATACATACTTCCTCAAATTCAGAGATAAAAATATATGCATCTTCAGTTACATTCCCTAGAAATTTTGGAAGCATGTTGATGTAGTGCGGTCAAAGCTCAAAGTTAGTTCCATTTGCCTCGGGGAGCCTAATGCAAGAGGGGATTGCATTCCTAGTGGGATAGCACATATCTTGAAGAACGGGTGGATTAGGATACGTCATTTCCATGATTGGTTCAAAATGAATTAATCGATGTGTATTATCCTTAATCCACGTTCGCATACACCAAAACAAATTCTTTTTATAATTTTTTAAGGGAAAAAATTAGTTTTTTTTAGATTATGAGAAAAAAGTAAAGGAAAATCCTAACTAAAACAAATCAAAAGCAATCACTTTTCAATCACTCTAACTCTATGGTTAAGCCTAACTCAACTAGACCAGCTCCTAACCAAAAACTCCTAAAGTGACAACTAGACCAGCTCCTAACCAAAAACTCCTAAAGTGAAAAGATTAAAGTTTTACCCGGGTAGTTAGCCAAGTAAGGATAGTACTAGAGGGTGATCAGAGATCAATTAAGTACCTCGTTCCTTACGGAGAGCTTTATGCAACCCCTAAACCTTGCCTTAGACACCAACTAATCTAAGAAAATTTGAACCGGTTCACTTAGGGATTTCTTGTTCCTTATTGAGCTCGAGTCCTTATGAGCCAATGTCTAATGAGTGATCAGTTTAAATCAATCAAGTTTCTGCCTCAGGTTGTCACAACTGTCTTGCATCATCCCATGTTTCAGAAGAATATCATATCTTAAGAAATTAGCCACTAAGACAGGTCAATGATGCATTCCAGCATTATGCAAATGATCCATTTTCTTCAACCTACAACCCAGGTTGGAGAAATCACCCAAACTTTGTATGGAATCAGGGAACCCACTCTGGAACTCAAAACTTCACTCCCTCTTCAAACCAATAATTTCCTAGGGGAAACATAGTTCCTTTCAGTGCTCAACCCAATTTTCAACAACCAAATCTACTGTATCCAAATCAATCTCCTCATCATCAAGCTGTAAATCACACTCCTCCAAATTCAGAATATGATAAAGATCTCAATGTCTTAGAAAAGGGTTTGGAAACTATAATTAAGGCCTCTACACAAACCACAAATAAGTTGACTCAAACGTCTAGCACTCTGAATTCCTTCATGCAATCAATCAGACAAATACTCAATTCCAACACTCAAGCCATAGCTAGATTAGAATACCAACTTGGTCAACTAGCTAGTACTGTGAGTGAAAGAGAGAGAGAGAGAGAGAGAGAGAGAGAGAGAGAGAGAGAGAGAAGAAGAAAATTTCTGAGTCAACCTGTGGTCAACCCTAAGGACATAGGATGCAGTTCATCCTATGAAGCTCAAGTGAATGCAATCCATTCACTTCGATCAGGTAAACAAGTCGATATTCAAGTGAGAGTACCTCCAAGTCTTGATCTAGAACAAATTCCTTCTCCTTCTGATGAATCTATTCAATAATCACCCCCATCAGATGACCAAGAACCCGAACCTAAGCTAATTTTTGATAGATTTAGACCAGTTGCTCCCTTTCTAGATAGACTCAGGCCTAGGAAACACTCCCCTCAGGAGGAGAAGATCCTAGAAACATTCAAGCAGGTTAAGGTTAACATTCTTCTCTTAGATGTAATTAAACAAATTCCATCTTATGCTAAATTTTTAAAAGAATTATGCACTAAGAAGAGGAGAATAAATATTCCAAAGAAAGTCTTTTTGGCCGCTAATATCAGTGACATGCTCTCAAATCCCATACCTTTGAAACGTAAATATCCAGGTTCCCCTATCATTTCATGTGTCATTGGTAATACTCACATTGATAAGGCGCTTTTAGACTTAGGGGCCAGTATCAATTTGCTTTCATATTCAGTCTACTAGCAATTAGGTCTAGGTGTACTGAAACCAACCCGCTGTACCTTGTAGTTGGCTAATAAATCTGTCAAGGTCAGGTGAGTTAGAGGATGTTCTGATTAAGGTTGGAGATTTTATTTTTCCAATAGATTTTGTAGTCTTGGAAACACAACCCGTTTCTAATCCCAAAGGACAGACACATGTCATCTTAGGACGATCATTCTTAGCCACTTCTAATACTCTCATCAACTGCAGAACTGGTCAAATAAAGTTATCCTTTGGGAATTTGACTACTGATCTCAACATTTTTAATCCAGGGGACCAACCAAATAATCAGCCTCTAGAAATAAATTACATTCAGGAAAGATCAGAAGAAGATGAAAAAGAAGATTCAGATTTGAGTTTTGAGAAAATTTTTGGTGAGGAGTTGGAGTTTTTAGAAAAAGTAGATCAGGTCCTTGAGAATAATGAAACTGTGTTAAACATTTGCTGCTTTGAATTGAATTGTGAAGAACACTTTCTTGATGAACTTAGATTTTTGGAAAATAAACAATAACCAAATTTTCATACCTCAACCTTGAATCTTGAGGTTGAGGAAGTTGTTAAAGAAGAATTGGTTCCTAGAATACAAAACTTCACAAATCAAGAGTCTAAGTTCATTAAGAAATTCAAAAATACATGACACCAATAATATCTACCTTACATTGTTGCAAGAATCATTGAACACTCCGGAATACTTGGAATTTCAACACATTGTTGATATATTATTTTGAATTTATTTAAAATACGGGGAAGAATTGTTGGCCTTCTTGTTTTGATGATGATTTACAAACAATTTACCACTAATGTTGTTTGTCTAGTATTTGTATTTTCCTATGTATTGTAGACAAACAACGTTGTTGGAGGATGGATGGATTGCGCCATAACGACGATATCAAATGGAGGTTGGCGGAATTGTGGAGTGAAGCAACATACAATTCAAGTTAAAGATCAAGTTCAAGCTTCATCCGCAAAGTGTACCAAGTCAAGCTTATTGAAGATCAAGATCGGCTTGGGTAATCTAGTTTAGGTTTTATATTATGTGTGTTAGGTACCTTAAGCTCAATATCATATACACACACGTATTTGGTTTCTATGTATATATATAGTTATATATATATACATGCATGGTTTTGGGTTTTCATGTTTATAATATGAAATCACATATTTCATATTTACCATTGTGTTTTTGATAACATTGCATAGAATATGCAATTTTGTGAAAATATTATATTATTAGTTTATAGACTTCAATATCAGTTCATACATGTTTTACTAAGTCTATAAAATCATTTTGTAAAGTTTCAAATGTTGGTTTAGCCAAAATATCAAAATTCACATGTTTACATTTTCGTGTTTTGGACTATCTTGTAAAATGATGATATTTTTCATTTGGGAAGTCCTTTTTCGAAACCAGTCATTGTAGCATATTTATTATCATGTCTACAATCATTCCCCAAAGTTTTACATTTTTTAGAATTTATTTGATATTTTTAAACAGT
>NW_017972927.1:0-16763 GCF_001876935.1 Asparagus officinalis | reverse complement strand
TAGAAGCGGAAATGAATATCACTTCAACTACCCATCACCTAGTGATCAATTAGCTGAGCAGGGGGTGACTAAACGGGGACTAGCCAAAACTATCACGGAGCTGGGTGTGATCACAACTCCTAGACCGGTTGAAGAAGCTCGACAACAGCCGGTTAATAAACAGAAAGAAAAGAGGCCCCATGAGGTTCAGAATCCGAAGCAGTCTCGTTTCAACCGTCCGATTAGAAAAGATAAACCGGAAAGCTCGAACACTCCGCATGTCTTCGATATCATGGCCCAACTAGCTAACATCCCAGCACGGATAACATTGTATGAGTTGTTGCGGTTGTCTAAAGAAACCAGAGAAGCCTTGCAAGAAGCCCTGGCCAATTCAGAAGTGTTCCTTACTCGGGTCAAGCCGGCACTTGAAGAGTTAGAACCGTTAATTCAACACTGCAATATAGCGGCTAAAAACCTTCCCTACATTACCTTCACCAAAGAGGATATGCAGACGAAGAATTCCAACCATGATCGACCCCTATATTTCGTTGGGTACATTGGTTCCAGCAAAGTCAACTGGATCCAAGTCGATCCGGGTTCTGCTGTGAGTATTATGCCGCTTCGCTTGATGCATAACCTCGGTATTCCAGTTAGTAAGTTGGCGGCCACAGGCACTGTTATCTATGGATTCAACACCAGCGGGTCAAGGCCTTTGGGAAAGGTCCGGATAAAGTGCCAAATGGGTGATCTGAAGACGGAGGTCACATGTTATGTGATTGATGCTGAGACTTCATATAACTTACTATTGGGTCGACCTTGGATCCATAGTAATGTTATAGTCCCCTTCACCCTACATCAGTGTCTGAAATATGTCGACACTGATGGAAGGGTCAGGACGGTGGTCGCGGACAAACAACCATTTAAAGGGTTTGATGAAATATGTCGACACTGATGGAAGGGTCAGGACGGTGGTCGCGGACAAACAACCATTTAAAGGGTTTGAGAATTATTTCACTGATTCTCTTAAACAACCATTTAAAGGGTTTGAGAATTATTTCACTGATTCTCTTCTTTATGGTAACGAATCCGATACGGAACCATCGGTCCAGGGCACAGACAGCGGGGAAGAAGCTGATTCCGAAGCCGGATTCGATTACAATGGTGGTTTTGTTTTAAATGACATTGTACCCTTTGTAATCAATCTTGACGATGAACAATCGTCAGAGGTAAGTTGTAACTGGCAACTTGCCGATATTGAAATAAAAGATGAGGGGTGGCATCTTCCTCTTCTTCTTCTTCTTCCTCTTCAAGCGCAGACCATCTGACTGTCATCTTGTTAGAAGACGATAAGGGAATATTCTTCTCCATCATTCAAATACCCTTAGAAGGAGCACCGGGTGATTTGGGTGAAGAAGCTCGACGAGTCCTGTGAGCCACAGGAGACAGAGGGACATCAGCCTCTGCTTCATCTCTACTCTCATCCTCTTCGCTGGATGTTTCAAAGTCGTCACTTTCTTCGGAATCAGCTACCTGTTTTCCTTTGCGGGAAGATGTAGCAGGTTCCTTTCCTTTTTTAGATACAATTCTCCGAACCACGGCCTCGGATTCCAGTTCGGAAAGCTTCTTCTTCGCAAGAGGAGTGTTGGCGGCTAAAATCCACCGGCAATAAACAAAGGTCATGTGGAGTTCAGGCTCAGCAACAGGCAGACTAAATTGAGCTCCGGTACAGCCGGCAACATTCCAGAACCAGGCTCGTACTCCATCAATGAGGCCTCCGTAGTTTATTAACCATTTATTGGGATTCCCGATGTACATTTGTAATCAATCTTGATGATGAACAATCGTCAGATGGCGGTTGTAACTGGCAACTTGCCGATAATGAAATAAATAACGATTTAGAGTACTCCCTGTCTCTTGATGATGTGATAACAGAATTGTATCATAACCCCGATTTGTATATGCCACTTCGATCGTCCTACATAACAAAGGAACGTCTCCAGCATTCCTTCGGAACAACCTTGATCGTTCCTGCCAAAATAGGAGGCGCAAAAGAAGTGATTTACGGTAAAGGAAAAAGCTCTCCATTACCAGATCATTTCTTAAGAGAAGATGAGGATGATGACAAACCCGGTCGGCATCTATCTAAGTATAGTCCGGAAGCGCGCAAGCTTATGGAAAAATAGGGATATGATTTTATACTCGGAGAAGGTCTGTACTTCGATCGAGGTTCCCGAATCCCAGCCAAAGCAGCATATGTACCAAAAGGGAAACCAGTCGATTATTATAAATTGAGACGAAGATTAGGGTATGAATCTTCTTCAGAAGACGAATGTTGTTGGTTAATCAATAACCAATTATCTAAATGCAAAGATGGATACTCGTCAGATTCCTTGGAATGGGATTCCGATACAAGTCTGGGAGAAGTATTCAAAGCCCTAATGGTGAATATGGCTACAGCTGATCCGTCCACGATGGAGGATGACGATCAGATGCCAACGTGGGAAGACCCGTGGGTTCATCACCTGAACATACAGTATGGTGATAGGTTTGAACAGAGGGAACCCCTCACAGAGGATAAAATAGTCCAAATCAACATGGGCGACGAAGCCAACCCAAAACCGATATTCATCAGCAATAGTCTTCCCCCAAATGAGAAGGAAGAGTTAATTGCTCTCATCAGGGAATATATCGACGTCTTCGCTTGGAACTACGAAGACATGCCCGGGCTCGACCCCAATGTAGCAATGCACCGCCTTGATATCAAGCCGGATGCCAAGCCTGTCAAGCAACAGCAAAGACGGTTTCGTCCGCAGATAATGGAAGCCATCGAGGCAGAGGTTAAGAAATTAATCGAATCAGGATTTATCCGAGAGGAACAACATCCAGATTGGCTAGCCAATATCGTTCCAGTCATGAAGAAAAACGGTAAGATCAGGATATGCATTGACTTCAAGGACCTGAATGCGGCATGTCCGAAAGACGATTTTCCCCTCCCAATCACGGACGTCATCATCGACAATACGTGCGGATTTGAGAGGATGTCCTTCATGGATGGCTTTTCAGGGTATAACCAGATTAAGATGCACCCGGAGGATGAGAAGCATACAGCGTTCAGAACGCCCCTCAGTGTCTTTTGCTACACGGTGATGCCTTTCGGTCTGAAGAACGCAGGCGTCACATACCAGCGAGCGATGACTAAGATTTTCCAGGAACACCTCCGGAAAATAGTTGAATGCTACGTCGATGATTTGGTTGTAAAAAGCCGCAACAAAGAAGATCACATCAAGGACCTGAAGACGATGTTCGATCTCATGCGGAGCCATCAGTTGAAGATGAACCCTACTAAATCCTTCCTTGGAATATCCAGCGGAAAATTTCTTGGATTCGTCATCACCACTAAAGGTATACATATCGATCCCGATAAGGTGAAGGCGATACACGAGCTGCAAACCCCTAGAAATCTGAGAGAGCTCAGAGGACTGCAAGGCCGTTTAGCTTACATCCGGTGGTTCATCTCAAATCTCTCTGGGAAGTGCCAACCGTTCTCTAAATTAAATAAGAAAGGGGTGTCATTTATTTGGGACGACGCCTGCCAAAAAGCATTCGAAGATATCAAAACATATCTGACGAATCCTCCTGTTCTCGTCGCACCAAAATCAGGTAGACCGTTCTTGATTTATATCAAGGCGATGAACCACTCGATAAGTGCCTTACTGATGATAATGGTCACGAACAGGCAGTTTATTACCTAAGTCGAACTTTGATAGGCGCCGAGTCCCGATATCCAATGATCGAAAAAGAATGCCTCGCATTGGTATTCGCGATGCAAAAGATGCGGCATTACCTGGTTGGACAGACAATTTACGTCATTTCTAATATTAATCCAGTACGGGTGTTTATGACGCAACCGGCCTCTATGAATTAGCGTTTAGCGAAGTGGGCCCTTCTCTTGTCCCAGTACGATTTGCACTTCAAACAGCAGAAGTCGATCAAAGGACAAGCAATTTGCGATCTTTTGGCGGCAAATCCTACAATGGATACGGCAGAAGTATATGATGATTTGCCGGATGAAACCCATGAGGTTAACACTACGTCGCACCAACAAGTATGGCAGTTATACTTCAACAGTGCTTCGAGAGCAGTTAATAGGGCAATAACCCCCGGATGTTCTAAAGTCTCCTCCGGAGTTGGAGTTGTTTTAGTTTCCCCGGGGAATCATGTGATGCCTCGGGCTTATTCATTAACTAGTCCTTGTTCCAACAACGTAGCTGAGTACAACGCGCTTCTTATTGGACTCAGTTTCACCAAAGAGCTGGGGGTCGAATATCTCGAAGCTTTTGGAGACGCTCAACTAATAGTCAACCAAGTCCGTGGAGAGTATGAAGTCAGGAACCAAGACCTGATCCCGTACCACGAGGAGACCATCAAAATGGTGGATTCTTTTGAAGAATTCTTTATTGAATATATCCCCCATCTCCAGAACACTTATGCAGATGCACTGGCAGCACTAGCGGTATCACTTGCGCAGCCTCCCGAAACTGAACTACTAGTCACAGTGAGGACGCATCAACTCTGCATACCCATATACGATATGGAAGAGGAAGATGATAGAAATATGAATGCCAAGGAGGTGAATTCAACTCAAATTGGGTCTGAGTCACGAGATTGGCGTTTTCCTATCATTGACTATGTCCAATATGGTATTCTGCCAGAGGACGTAAAAGAAAGGGAATCAATCCGCCGAAGAGCACCAAGATTCTTCTACAATACCGAGACCCATACGTTATATCATAGAGGGTACGATGGTTTGTTACTCTGATGCCTTTCGAACAAAGAAGCAGAAGAAGTTCTTAAGGAAGCACACGAAGGAGAATGTGGTGCGCATCAGCCCGGTCCCAAACTATATGATCGCATCAGGAGAATAGGATATTATTGGCCAACAATGGTTCGTGACGCAATTAAATACGCTCGGGAGTGTCATGCCTGTCAGATACATGCAAATTATATGCACCAACCACCGGAGCAGTTACACACGTCAACCACGTCCTGGCCATTCGAGACATGGGGTATGGACCAATTGTCGGTCGCTCATTTTTTCCCGTCCTTCAGTCAAGGTGAATCGAGATTCATCCACCCCCTCGCCAACAAACGGATTACTTCTCAAAATGGGCCCTAAGTGATTCCGCCTTAGAGACAGTGAAAGACGCAACAACGTCAACATTTCATCAACATCATGTCCATGATACGACACCACGGCGTGCCAAACGGATCATTCATGACAACGGGCCCAGCAGTTCATAAGCAACGCCTTCATCAGGGTTTTGTGCAGCAAGTTCAAAATTGAAAGATGTTTCGTCAACACCTAATTATCCCGCGGCGAACCGATTAGCTGAGGCTTTTAACAAAAGACGATTATCCAAAATCCTGTCACAGCTCATAAAGAACAAACGAGGACTGGGACGATGAAGCACTCTGGGCTTATCGCACCACCATACGCACACCTACAGGAGCCACCCCATATTCGCTGGTATACGGATGTGAAGCTGTGCTACCATTGGAGATTCAAATCCCGTCCCTTCGGATCGCTCTCGCAACCGAGATGACGACAGAAGAACAACATCAGAAACGTCTCGAAGAACTCGAAAGGCTGGATGAAAAGCGCTTGGAGGTTCAACAACAAATTGAGTTTTATCAAGCCCGAATGTCTAGGGCCTTCAACAAAAGAGTCCGACAGAGAAGCGCCGATAATGAAATAAATAACGATTTAGAGTACTCCCTGTCTCTTGATGATGTGATAACAGAATTGTATCATAACCCCGATTTGTATATGCCACTTCGATCGTCCTACATAACAAAGGAACGTCTCCAGCATTCCTTCGGAACAACCTTGATCGTTCCTGCCAAAATAGGAGGCGCAAAAGAAGTGATTTACGGTAAAGGAAAAAGCTCTCCATTACCAGATCATTTCTTCCAGAATATCTAGGGTTTTTAACAAAAGAGTCCGACAGAGAAGCTTCAAGGAAGGAGATCTGGTCCTCGCTGCTCGCCGACCGATAATCCTCAATTCCAAGAAGAAAGTAAATTCGAACCCAAATGGGAAGGTCCGTTTGTAATAGACACAGTCTACTCAAACGATGTATATCGCCTGATTACTCAAGAGGGCGCCAGGCAATTAATGTCAATAAATGGGAAGTTCCTGAAAAAAAATACTATCCCTAGTATATTCAGGATAACCCATTTACCGGGAAGTTCCTCAAAGAATATTATACTTAATATTCTAGAGGATAACCCAAAATCTTTTACACCACCAAAATCCCTCACTGATCAATTTCAATTGACAGTGAGCCCACTAAAAATATCCTTTTGGCCCAAACCGCCAGCAATTTCCCCTCTTGATTCTTTTCACGAACAAGAGGTCCACTTTCAGTCCCGAGTCTCCTTTCGATAAACGAAAGAACTCCCTTCTTTTTCTCTTTGGTTAAGCCTTCTCATGGTTATAACCAAAGCTGAAATTTTATTTCGATAAACAAAAAACTCATCTAGATAACCAATCCTATAAAAGGTAAGCTTATCTAGATCTTCCGGATTCTCGGAGTGGAGATCTCACTTCTAGTTTCTTTCTCGCACTGGAAATAGAATATAAAATTCTTCCTTTCCAGAATCAAGGGATAGAATATAAAATTCTTTCTTCCTTGTTTGGGGAACATAATATAAAATTCTTCCTTCCTACACCAACTCTTTTCCAAGAATTTAGGGTTCATCCTAGGAAGTTTATCCCGAATCCTAAGCAGGGATAAGTCTGCGCCTAACACGCGCTGCCGGTTTAGTCTTTTTCCGAAGAAAAAGACACCAGAGTTCGATTCTGGGGTATTCTATCCTGAAACCTAAGCAAGGATAAGTCTGCGCTTAACCCGCGCTGCCGGTTAGTTCTTAACCGTTAAAAAGAACACTCGTTCACATATTCAACATTGTGGCAGGTTGTTATTAATAACACCAAAATCCATGTCTTACACGCATGGGGAATTTCATCCCGAATCCTAAGAAAGGATATGCCGATGCCTAACACGCGTCGCTGGTTTAGTCTTTCTCCGAAGAAAAAGACACCAGAGTTCGATTCTGGGGTATTTTATCCCGAAACCTAAGTAGGGATAAGTCAGCGTCTAATACACGTTGCTGGGTAGCCTATTCCCATAACAATGGCGAAGTCTATGTATTCGAAGTCATAGCAACAAGTCTCAGAGAATTCACTCTCTTAGCGCAACGTTACATGCGAACGGATTTAGACAATCAGCATGCTAGCCCGACTCAAACGGTAGTCGGTAAAGGTTAATCAAACCCGTTGAAGGTTGGGGGTTAGCCAAAAATCCTAAAGTCAACACCTAAAACGTGTCGCCGGGTAACCTATTCCCATAACAAATGGTAAAGCCTATGTATTCAACATCATAGCACAAAGTCTCAGAGAATTCACTCTCTTAGCACAACGTTACATGCGGAACGGATTTAGACAATCCGCATGCTAGCCCGATTCAAACGGTAGTCGGTAAAGGCTAATCAAATCAGTTGATGGCTGAGGGTTTGCCAAAAATCCTAAAAGTATTATGGTCAATCATTTCAAACGGAATGATGAATCATAATAAAGATAAAGATAAAAACCAATTTCACTAAGAGAATCAAAAGTCAAAGTACTCAGCAAGTGAAATCATACATCAAGCCCATGGCTAAAAATCTGCTGACTAAACTTAGACAGCTTCTCATCATAAGCCTGCCTAAGCTCGTCCTGCAACTCGGCTCTGATGGACTCTTCAGTCGTGGCTAAAGTCCTCGCAGCAACCTCCTCCGACTCGACCAGCTTCTGCTTTAGGGATGTCAACTCACCGGATAAAGCAGTGTGGGCTTGTTGATCCTGTACCTTTGTCATCTGAAGAATACCCAAAGCCTCCTCCTTTTCACGGAGTACTCTCCTGAACTGGTCTATCTCAGTTGTACAAGAGGTAATAGAAGAATCAAGCTGGTCGAGAGAAGATGATCTAGTAGCAAGGTTAGCCTCAACTCGGTCTATCCGGTCCCGCTGCACCTGAATCTTGAGCTCAGCAAGAATCTGAGTATCATGCCATATCTGTAAGCGAGTATCCAGCTCGGCAGCAATGAATGAAGAGGCACCTGAATCCCGGAGCTCACGAAACATCTGAAGCTCATGCTCTAAGCAGTCAAGGTCATCAACTATGGCCTTTGCCAGATCCGAGTATCCTGCATCCCTTATTGAGTTTATCCTAGAATTAAGGAAAGGCTTAAACTGGTGAAGGGAAAGTCCGCCGTGGAAGAGTTTGCCAATCATGGCATTCACAAAGGAGAAGAAGGACCGGACTTCTATGCAAATGACAATCTTCTCTGGGTCGCTGTCTGATAATAATTCCTTCACAAGGACATGAAGCCGAGAAGAAAGCCCTACATAAGAAGAAGAATCTGTCAAAAGCCTTGATGAGGAAATAAATAAAAGTTCTCAGTAGCTCAATTTATACCTTCCTCCCCTTGAGTCACTGGGGGTAGTGGAGGTGTAACGGCTGTGGGTGTATCAACTGGTGTAATTAGTCTCACAGCCGGCTCAACAGGATCAGTCTCGACAAAAGCTCCTATCAAGTACAATACAGAATTCTCAGATGCATCACATTATAGCTGCATTAGTCAAAAATTGGCTAGTCCTATAATTAACTTGGGAAGAGGCACGTACCTTCAAAAGAACCATCCTCGGGGTTCTTAGGGAATGTGGACTCAGGAAACATATCTTCAGGCAACTGGTCATCAATCTGAGGAGAGTCATACATTAAGTGGAGCATAGGAGTGTCCACAAGCAAGCCTTCCTCATCAAAATCATCAGTCTAGAAATCAGACACAAGAGAATATAAGTACCAGGGAAGAATAAAGAGACTACAACCAATAGAAATGAGTCACCTCTTATAGGTGTGTTAGCCTCTTTATTCCCAAGATCCACGTTTGCCTCCTGCAAGTTATCTAAAGGAGCAAGAAGCACAGAGGCAATTAGGGAGTGCACAAATTCTGAATCATTCAACTCCTTTGTGTGCCATCTAAAAGATATATTGTCAATGGTAGATGTACCTGGATTCGCTAAATTGGGTCCTACATTGATATCCTCCCTAACACCGGCAGCTTCTGCATGCCTTTCTACCTGGTGCGGTGAATCAGGCTCGCCAGAAGATACATAATCAAAAGGAACAGGATCAGGACTCATCTCGCTCTCCCCACGCTCTCCTATATAGAAATGGAAAAGCATGAGTCGAAGCTCTGAATAATAAAAGAAGATGGTTTACAGGGTAGAGGTTACCTCCGTCACTAGCAGGGTCATCACCAACCAAATCCATATCAGATGCTCGTGAAATTGCACGCGGCTTGCGGGCTAATCTCTTCCGCCTAGCAACGGGGACAACAATCGAAGGTCTCACCTGGGAAGAAGGATGGAACTCTTCGTCTTGATCAGCTATGGTCCCTGAAACATCAAACCATTGTCAGGTTTAATAATTCTGGACGATATCTTAAATACTATAACTTGACACGGTTGTGCACTTGCAACCTTTTTGGTACATGTTTATGCCGCATCAGTTTGATGGGGGATAAGCTATCTATTGTGATTTTTAGACAGCCTACAGACACTAAGATCTGACAACGGTACAGAGTATACAGATGGTGCTTTTAAGAAGTTTTGTGATCAGGAGGGCATTGTTCGACACTGGACAGTCAGGTCAACACCACAGCAGAACGGGGTCGCGGAGAAGTCCTCGTAATCTTCAAGATCTCTGCCTGAAGCCTCATCAGCAGAATGAAAGATCTTCTTACCCTCTTTGTCAATCCGACGAGTCTTGTGCCGTGCCCTTTGACCCCGAGCATCTTCCCAAATCCTACGAGAATCGACCTGAGAAGCCTCCTCAGCCTCTAGCTCTGCAATCGGCTTCACGGGGACAATTTTATTAGCTGCTGTTCGCGTGGAAACCGTTGCTTTCTTCATTAATGAGATAATTGTCATCTTTAGTTACAACTTTTCGAGTTACAAAAGATCAGGGCATTGTTCGACACTGGACAGTCAGGTCAACACCACAGCAGAACGGGGTCGCGGAGAGACTGAACCAAACATTGCGGGAAAAGGCAATGAGTATGCGATCTTATGCTGGATTGGGCAACGAATATTAATGGTGGGCAGAAGCGGTGGCTACAGCATGTTACATTATGAACCGTTCTCCACATTCGACATTGGATGGTGATACACCCTATAGGGTGTGGTCAGGGGAACATGCAGATTATGAGAGGCTCAGAATTTTTGGATGTACTGCCTATTATCACGTCAACGAGGAAAAGCTTGACGCGAGGGCCAAGAAGGTGATATTCTTGGGGTATGCAAAGGGCGTAAAAGGCTACCACCTTTGGTGTACAGAAGATTCGAAGTTCGTGATCAGCATGGACATTACCTTTGATGAAAAATCCATGATTGCTAGGACGCCCAAGGATGATGGTGTTGGGATTGTTAGGACTTTAAAGTCCCAGGTTATTGAGATAGAACCTAAAGACCAACCAGGTTCTAGTCATGTTCAAGTAGAAAATCAGGTAGATGATGAGCTTGAGCAAGAAGAGGTTCAACAAACAACAACAGCTCGAGGATACTTTGGCTTCCACTAGGCCAAAGCGAGCATACAAGCAGGTACAGAAGCTGGGGGCTGATCAACCCCTGAAGCACTATGTGCAGGTTAATTTGGTTGAATACGCACTCTCGGTGGAGGAAGATGAGCCGGTCTCCTTCAAGGAAGCTATTCAGGATAAAGATAGTGAGAGTTGGTTGGCTGCGATGGAGGAGGAGATGAAATCTCTTCGAAAGAACCAAACATGGGAGGTGGTCCCATTGCCCGTAGGAAGAAAAGCTATTGGTTGTAAGTGGGTGTATAAGAGAAAGGAAGATCCTTCAGAGCTCGGTGGTACAAGGTACAAGGCGAGGCTAGTGGCTAAAGGGTTTGCACAAAGAGAGGGTGTGGATTACAATGAGATCTTTTCTCCGGTGGTGAAACACATTTCTATTCGGGTGCTATTGAGTATTGTTGCTCATGGTAATCTTGAGCTGGAACAACTCGATGTTAAAACGACATTCTTGCACGGAGACTTGGATGAAGAGATCTACATGCATCAACCTGAGGGCTACAAGGTTGAGGATAAGGAGCATCATGTATGTCGCTTGAGGAAGTCACTCTATGGACTAAAGCAATCTCTTCGGCAATGGTACAAGCGATTTGACTCCTTCATGCTGAAGCATGAGTTTTCCCGAAGTGATTACGATTGCTGTGTTTACATTCGGAAGCTTCGTGGAGGTGATTATATTTATCTCCTTTTATATGTGGATGACATGCTTATTGCTTCAAAGAGCAGGGTGGAGATAGATAGGCTGAAATCTTAACTTGGTAAAGAGTTCGAGATGAAGGACATGAGCGCTGCTAGGAAAATACTGGGTATGGAGATTAGAAGAGAGCGGGCGAATCGACGATTGTTCTTGAGTCAGAAGGGCTACATAGAGCGGGTGATCGCGAGGTTCGTGATGCAAAGTGCAAAGTCGGTGGCGACTCCATTGGCTCCACACTTTAGGCTTTCAGTTGGCAGTTTGATGTACGCCATGGTGTGTACACGTCCAGATATGATACGAGTTGCCGTGCGAGCACCCTTTGGTCGCGGAATTACCAAAAGGTGGGTTGAGAAGAGGATCTGGTCCGGTTCAACTTGGTCTGGTCCGGTTCAATTTGGTCTTGGTTCAACATTATAAAAGAGGGTTTTCCACCCCTAACTAGGGCCGGCCCCCCTCTCTCTTTCTTTTTCACTTTTCTCTTCCCTCGAGCGTCCGTTCTCCCTCAAAACTTCATATTTGCATTAGATCTAGTCTTCCTTTGGATCTTTGACTGAGAAATCCCTCCAAACTTCCATATTTAGAATTTCTCTCAGGCCCCTCGAGCGCGTGGTCTGAGCCTTTTTCAAGATCTGATTTTTATTAGATCCACGAGCTTTTCCTCAGGTAAATCCTCAATCATTTTAGCATTTTTTATGCTTAATTCAATTTATGAATTTGTGGGGTCGCATGCGAGGGTTGAGGGAGTGATTTGACTGTCAGTCTTTCCTGTTCTTTTTGCGTTTTGCTTCTTCCGACTTCTTTCGCCGTTTCCTTTAGCTCCATCCACGCTCCTATTCTCAAGATACCATGAGAATCTCCTATCCTCAAGCTCCCATGAGGATCGCTAAGCTCCCGAGGCAGGGAAGAAGATACACCCGTATCATGGGTCCCCCCTTTAGGAACTTGAAGTCCCATTCAAGTTAGAACTTCAGCTGAGGGAACTCGCGAGCCCCTCCTCCTTTTCTGAACCACCTGGCCTTGCTAGGAATCTGATCTCGACGTCCGATCGGAAATAACTCATTCATCCCGCGTCTTGTCGTAGTCACTTCTCGCTCCAAGTTGCAATCCTTAATCGATGGCTTTTCTGGAAGTCTAATGCACAGCGAGACAAACTTCTTGCTTGCATTCACTAACCTCTTCGCTCGCGTCACCGTTCCCAAGCTTGTCTCCCTCGGAAGAGATGCCGAACGAAATATGAACTTTTCACCACCCTTGGTGAATGTATACTTCTGAGCCCGCCTCTCGTAGATCGCATATCTATCCCATAAGTACGGATTGCCCAGTATAATCTGACAAACATCCAATGGAACTACGTCGCATGTGACCTCGTCAATATACGACTCATGGAGCGCAAATCTTACAGTGCATTGATCAACTACACTTAGCTTCTCCTCCTTCTGAATCCACCCCAATGGATAGGGCTTCGGATGCTTGACCGTCTTCAGACCCAGCTTCTGAACCAAGGCTTCGGATATCAAATTCTTCTCGCTGCCCGGATCAACTATGGCATCAACTAAACTGGTCTTCACTTGCAACTTAAGAACAAAGAGCTGCTCTCTCGGGTCGTCGTCCTCTTTTGTGGCCTGTTTCCCCGTCATAAGATTGAGACTGCTATTAGGCTCTGTCATCCCCGGGACTTCTTTCGGACCTTGAGCTATCATGTATGCCTTTTTCTCCTCCTTCTTCTTCAACCCTCTTGGTTTGAGATGAGGATACTTCTCCCAGCACCGATCAGCTTCGTGCCCTGTCTTCTCGCAGTGACTACAAATCAGCCCTGTTTTCCCTGGATCACCCTTCTTCTTCTCCTCCTTAAACTGAGAACCACTAGACTCGCCTCCAACTTGCTTTGCATCCCCCTTTGCTTCGTTGCTCTTCTTTTGCTTGCCCTCAATGGCAATGGCCTTCACGCTCGCATCTGCAATAGTCTCGACCGTGAATAACCTCATCTCCTTTCGGATGTAATCGCTCAATCCCGCCATATACTTCATAAACACGGAATATTCCTCTGTCGCAATGTTAAGGACCATCGCCTGCTGCTGGACCTCCGTAGTGTATTCTTGAACGGTTTGATTGACCCTTTGGCACAAACTATACCACTTGTACCAACGCTCCTCAAGGAATCCCACCGGATAGAACTGTTTCCTAAGTAGCTCCTTGAACTTGTTCCACGACACCGCCTTCTTCTCCTGCTTGCAATAGGATTTCCACCATGTCAACGCATGTCCTGAAAGCTTCAAAGTCGCGAACACAATCTTCTCTTTTGACGAATAGCCATAAAGAGTAAAATACGTCTCCATCCGCTCGATCCAGTCATCAAGCCTCTCGACGTCAACACTCCCATCATAAATAGGAATCTCCACTCTGAAATCAATCTTCAGATTCTGGTAAGAATTCTTACCCCCTTGATGCGGTGCAGTCTTGACGGTCTCGTCCTCCTCGTCGGAGCCTGAAAGCTCGCTCTCTCCACCGGACTCTATAGGTTTCTTCTTAGACCTAGAAGAAGATTCCCCCTTTTCGTTCCCTCCTTGGATGAGACCGACGAGTTTTGTGAGCGTCGACCCTATCGTCTCGATCTGCTTTTCTAATGCATCAATCCTCGCAGAATTATCTCCTTCAGTCATCTTCTTCTTCCTTAATTTCTGGACTCCCTCCAAAGAAATAAGGATCTCGCCAAGCTTCTTGTATGAGGAACGAGTAAGGACCATACACAGGATGCCCCTTCACCGGATCTGATGCTCTGATACCAACTTGATACGAGTCGCCGTGCGAGCACCCTTTGGTCGCGGAACCTACAAGAAAGAACTCTCACTTCTTCCGGTGATGGTGGCTAACATTTATCGAGGACTTCGACAGCTTTTTGGTGCCTTTACACGGAAGGAAAGTGATTTGTCGGGTCAGATTCCCACCCATAAGATGGAGCTCCCGTACACTTACTTGATGGCTTGGTTCGTCCTTCACCGTTCCGATATGATGTCGGTACCGAGCGCCACAGATCATTCCGTTCCTTTACTGCAGTTGATTGAGAATGGCAAGTGGGAGGGGTGCGGATTTTCTGACATCAGGCAGCAGCTGCAGGTCCACAAGTGTTGGACATTTTCCACTTGCTTTAGCTCCATCCACGCTCCTATTCTCAAGATACCATGAGAATCTCCTATCCTCAAGCTCCCATGAGGATCGCTAAGCTCCCGAGGCAGGGAAGAAGATACACCCGTATCAAGATATTTCACAGGCGGTTAGTGTGGTCAGCAGGTTCATGGCGAATCCGGGAAAGGAGCACTGGGAAACGGTGAAATGGGTCCTGAGGTACTTGAAAGGTACCGCGGATACGGGTCTGTGTTTTGGTGGAGATACATGAGGTACTTGAAAGGTACCGCGGATACGGGTCTGTGTTTTGGTGGAGATACATGTCAGATTGATGGGTTTGTTGACTCTGATTATGCGGGTGATCTAGATAGACGACGATCTACTACTGGTTATGTATTCAGGATACATGGATCTCCAGTTAGTTGGCGATTGATGTTACAGGCTATAGTGGTACTTTCTACTACAGAGTCCGAGTACATGGCCATGGCGGAGGGAGTGAAGGAAGCATTGTGGTTGTGGGGTCTTCTAGATGATTTGGGGCCGATTGCAGAGTTAGAGGCCGAGGAAGCTTCTCAGGTTGATTCCCGTAGGATTTGGGAAAATGCTCGATCACAGAGGGCACGGAACAAGACTCGTTGGATTGATGAAGAGGGAAAGAAGACCTTTCATTCCGCAGACGAGGCTTCAGGGGGAGATCCTGAAGGTTAAGGGAGTGAAGGAAGCATTGTGGTTGTGGGGTCTTCTAGATGATTTGGGGATTGAGCAGGAGAACGTGAGCTTGTGGTGCGATAGTCAGAGTGCGATTCACTTGGCGAAGAATCAAGTTCATCATGCTTGTACCAAGCATATCGATGTCAGGTATCATTTTGTGTGGGATATCATAGAGGAAGGTGATATTTCTCTCATGAAGGTGCACACGAATGAGAATCCCGCAGACATGTTAACCAAGGTGGTCACATGTAGCAAGTTTAAGCATTGCTTGGACTTGCTTCATATTAGCTCGTGTTGATCTGCCCAAGAGGGCATGACCCTTCGAGGCGGTGATGGGGTGAGGTAGAGACTATGGAGAACAAATGCAGAACTACGGTTAACTTGATCCCGGTGGAGGGTACGTAGGCAGCCGCGGTAAAGTGACGCAGCTGGTTTGGCCTGGTTAGGCCTGATTTGGTGTTCAGACCTCTCTGGTGATGTTCGCGATGTTCTTCTGGTGTTCGTCCAACATTTGAGGTTTATCAAATGATGTACGAGGTGGAGAATTGTGAACGGTAGGTTCACGTGGGGTTCACGTGGGCCACACCCACGTGATTATCAATCACCCATGCGGAGCGGTATTTGGGCCTATTCGGGTTTTGTCCTGAACAAAGTTGATGAGCAGTGATTGTTATAAATACTGAGTCTAGGGCTTCGTACTTGATGTGCGGGAACAACGGCTTTGGAGAAAAAGTCTGCAGGGAGAAAAATTACAGCGACGCAAAGAAAAAAAAACAGAGGAGTTCTTGCGGCTGTTAAAGGAAAAATAGAGGGTATTTTAGAGGAGAAAAAGTAGAGTTTTTCAGATCTAAAAGAGAGATCTTGAGGAGAGAAAAAGAGAGATTTTACAAGAGAAAGGTTAATTTCTTTTGGGTATAATCAGATCTCTTTTCTTTGAGACGAGCTTGTGGATTGTACAAGTCGTCGGTGTTCTTCTCATAGTGGAATCTCCCCTCACCCCTCCCGTGGACGTAGGCAATTTTGCCGAACCACGTAAATCTCGTGTATTTATTATTTTCTGGTTGTTGGCTATTGCTTGTAGGTTTCCTCAATATTCGGTCTTAGAGCTGATGAGAGGAAGAGTGTATATTTCACTTTGATGAAATATATCACTTTCGATTCTTGTTTCCTTTGAGAAATAAGAATTTCACTATCTATTCTCGTTTCCTTTGAGAAACAAGAATATAGAGGTTGACTTGTGTTTTTTGTGACAACAAAAGTCAGGGCTCTCTCTCAGGTGATATCGCTTCCGCGGCGGTGGGCGTGACTCTGTGCCCATCAGTAACCTCACCAAAATAGCATATTAATCATATTACAAATTTTTGGCATTGGTAATGCTACAATTTGAGCTTAAAACAAACAAAATATTATAAATTGTAGTATTCCAAATCCTAAAATATTAATGAAACAAACAACAATACGGATCATAAACATAACATAACATTTTGTCTTAGTAAAATTGTCAGCGATGTTTAGACAAAAAAATATCATATACTTGTACTTATAGTCTTGCTCGCCC